>NC_064816.1:18305406-18311864 GCF_023721935.1 Panthera uncia
GGGGGGGGGGGGGGGGGGGGGGGGGGGGGGGGGGGCGGGGGGGGTGTTGGACTAGCTCTGGCTGCTGGAGGTCCCATCAGGTCTGGGGGTAGAGGGGAGAGGGGAGAGGGAAGAGGGCTGGGCCCACCCACTGGCATGCCTGCGGGGCTCCAAGCAGCCATCAGAACCTGACTCCCAGAGCCTTGGAGCCCTGGCAGAGGTTCAAATCCCGGCTTCCTTGCATAAGTGGCTTCCCCGCTGGCCCTCGATTTCTTGTCTGTAAATTGGAGGCGGGAACTGTACCCACTCAGAGGGTGGGTAGGTTCTTGGCAGCCCCCTTGCTCCAACCCCTAGAAGCTGCCCAGAGGGTCAAGTCCCCTGGGAGGTTTCTCTTGCTGGCTCCAAGCACGCAAGGCTCTTGCCCACCTCTGGATCTTCCTCTGTTATCCACTCTTATTGTGTGAGACATGCTCTACATCATCTCCATCAGCCCTATCAGACTGTGTCACCTCTCCTGGAAGTCTCCTTTTGCCTTCACCCAGTCCCTGGACTCCCCTCCCCTGTCAGTCACTCAGAGCCTCGTGCTCCCATCTCCACAGAGCCCACAGGAGTCAGCCCAGCTCAAGGCTGTCTGGGAGATGTACCTGCAGCCCAGCCCCACCCTGTCCTAAGGTTCATTCTCCTAGTGCATCCTTCCCACCTCTCCTGGGTCCTTATGACAAAAGGCTCTGAGTAGGCAGGGTGGGGAAGGAAACTGAGGCCCAGAGGTAAAGACAGAACTACCAAGATCCCTGCAGGGCAGGGGCAGAAGTGGGCCCACAGATTGGTCCCACGTCCAGGCTACTTCCTGTCTGGGGGAGATATGCTCCATTCTCATCCCTCAGCCACCCACAGCCTTTGGTCTTCTGCTATTAGGCCCTTGGACATTCTAATTCCACCTTGTGCATCATCACGCAGACTCCTCAGGGGGTTCACACCCTCACCATTGAGGTGTTAGTTTAGGCCTCATTCTCCTAACCATTCCTTGACCCCTGCCAAGCCCCCATCTGTCCCCATCACATCTCATCTGCTTTCTTCCTTGAGTTCTGAGCTTGGTGAGGGCTGCATCTGGCAGCTGTTAAGTTTACAATAACCTGTCCCCTTGCACACAGTAGGTGCACAATAAACGTCTGCTAACTCAAGACCAGAGTATCTCTGAACTTGGCTAGAGACCTGGGCTTGAGCCTGGCTCTGCCAGACAGCTGTGTGACCCCACATGTGTGATTCAACCTCTCTGAGCCACTTTTCCTCATCACATTGTGGAGGGTTAGGGCTGCCTATCAGGGTAATGCTGCTGCAAAGTTGCTGATGGTGGCTTGCCTGGCCCGAGATGTCCCCATCGTGGCCAAGGCGTTGGATGGAACCATGGTGGGACTGCTGAGCAGGGCTGCTCACGGCCAAGTCCATCACAATAACAGCAGGCATTTCAGAGGCAATTAGCAGAGAGTTTCACTTAACAATCAATTTCTCTCAGCTCTGGAAACTATTCTTACAGGAAAAGGCAAAAAAGAGGAGGACTGGTGGCGTGCCTGGCTGGGGACAAAGCTCGCCTGAGGAGACACCTTCAAATTTCACTAAGTTAAACATCTTTCCATTGCCGCAGAGCCAATGGCCACAGATGAAGGGCCTGGAGTCATGGTGGGTGCTCCTCTGAGGCCAACAGCTGGAGGGTCCAGCCTCACTGCATGCTGGGAGGGGCGGGGCTTGGGTGAGACAGGGCTGGGGCCTCAGGCTTCTCTCTCCTCTTTGAGGGCCCACTCCTCCCCCAATTTGGGTGTGCCCCCCCCCCCCCCGCCCTGCTTCTCCAGGGCATTCCTCTCACCCCAGTGTTGGCCTAGCCTGAAAGGGTCTGGGGAGCCACTGCCTATCAAACAGGATTTGTTTCATGCAGCCCAGAGGGAAAGGTTGTATGAGGTGTTTGGTCTTAATTAGTTAGAGCTACTCCCTCTTCCAAGAGGATACGAGAGGCTTAGGATAAAAGGCCCTGAACCCATGGGGAGTGGGATATTGAGATCTGGACCACTGAGGGCTGAGCCCGGCAGAAGCTGTGATGGTTGGGGGTGGGGGGGGCTTTGAGATGGAGGCTGGGGGCAGCAAAGTCCTAGCACCAAGTAGATGCCTTGGAAACACTGCCAGAGGGTTGCAAAGAAGGTAATGGTGATAGATGACACTAGACATGACCCCTGGCACCTACCTTGGGCCAGGGCTTCACTGACTGTGCAGTTAATCCAATGACAGGTGGAAAACTGGGCCTCTTCTTCACCCTCCCCATTCCATCCCTGGCAAGACACCGGAGAGGTGGATTCTTCTGTTCCCCTGCCTTTTACAGGTGAGGGCACTGAGGCTCAGAGCATTAGTGCCACTACCCCAGACCCCTGGTGGGGAAGTGGTAGAGGGGGCATCAACCCACGTCTATAAGCAGCATTGGACAGTGAGAACCTCAGGGAAGGACCAGGCCTGGCCACATGAAGGCTGCTGCTTGGGCTGTTCCCCCCGCCCCCTCGCCTCCAAGAGTGATTCCTTTGTCCTTTCTTCAGGAGAGTGGATCAGTAACTGGCCTCCCAGATGCTGCTTTGAGCCCACCCTCCAACCTTGGAGTCGCTGGACCCAGACCCCGGGAGGGCGTAAGGACCAGGGTGTCCAACAGCCCCTGCTCAGCCCAGCACTGCCACCTCTGCCACCCTGCTTCCCTCCCTGCCTGTGGGCCCTGTATTAGCTCTGTATTGTGCACTGATAGATACTAAATACAGATTTCCAATTTCCAGAGCTGTTATGGTCTAATGAGTAAATAATATACATATTTAAAACTGTCTAAAAACATATCTGCGTAATTAAAATATCTGCATAATAATGAAGCAAGATGCAGCCTAGCAAGGAGGAGCCTGAGCCCCAGGGCTGACAATAGGGGTAGATGTGCAGGTGGGGTTGGGGTTCATGGCCCTGTGGGTCTCTTCCTTCCTGCTACCTTGGCCTGAGTGGGCCTTTGTCCTTCTGTCTACCATCTGCTCCAAGTGGGCACATCCACAGTCAGGAACCAGGAGACCCCAACCTGGCCCCATCCTTGCACAACTTGTGGCTTAGGGGAGGCGCACATGTGGACAGACAGTGCCTGCTGCCTGAGTGACGGCTGCCTCAATGACTCTTTGACTGCCACCATATGCAGCACGTGATGTGCTCAGGGCTTTATAGACACAGCCTCACTCACCACGACATTCCAAGGGCAGGTTCTGTTCTGATCCCCCATTTTTCTGGGTTCTGAGGGGTGGAGAGAAGCACACCAGCCTGGGCAGAGCAGGCTGCCCAGGGTCCATGACTTAACAGACAGCAGTTGATTGGAAGCAGTTGCCTTCCTGTCAAGTGTACCGCTGACACTAGTGATCCCTGGGCAGGACCACACTTGGCCTTGACTTCCCATCCTCTCTACCCCTTCCCTCCCAAGTCCCTCCTTCTGTCTCTCCTGCATCTGTCCACACTGGACACACCTGGCCCCTCTCCCATGACACATCTGACCTACCCTTTCTGTATTAACCAGACTTACAGCTGAAAGATAAAAAACAACCACCAAAATAATGAAAAACAAACAAACACTCAAACCTCAGACCAAAACTCCAGCAACCAAAGCTGCAGGGAAAATGACAAACACTCCTCCAAGCGAAGGGCGCCTCAGGGGAAAGCCGTCAGGTGAGGCCTGCCCTGTTGTTGGCAGCCAACGGGCCCCCTGACCTTTTCCCTCACCAGCTGCACACGTCCCCCATGAGTTGATAAAAAAATTAGTAAAATGGATTTTTTTTCTTAAAAAAAAAAAAAAAAAAAAGGTCAGAATACATGTACCAGGAAAAAACTCATTCAAGTTGTGTGGTTCCCCTGTGGAGGGGCACCCACCTCTCCACCCCCAGGCCTGGGCTTGCTTGCTCTCTCTGGGCATCTTGGGCTTGGTTATCGATTCCCATACCTCCTTGGTCCTGCCTGCAAGGGCAGCTTGTGTTTTAATTTCCCAGGAAAAACAGGAAGAAGTGAGGGGTGGCTTGTGCTAAAAACAGAGATGGGGTTGGGGAACTTGGTGTCCCAGAGGCCTGAATTTCAGACCAGATAAGATTTTCTGGGACATCCTGGGTACCCAGGGAAGGTTGCTGTGTTGCATTTTGCCTGGGAGGATTTTTAAAAACCGGACATTAAAAAAATGTTTACTTATTTATTTTGAGGCAGGAGACGGGCAGAGAGAGAGGGAGAGAGAAAATCCCAAGCAGGCCCCATGCTCAGCGTGGAGCCTGACACGGGGCTCAATCTCACGACCATGAGATCACAACCTGAGCTGAAATCAAGAGTTGGATGCTTAACTGACTGAGCCACCCAGGTGCTCCCTAAACTGGACATTTTAACATCAGGAGTAAGAGGCCATGTAGGAAGAGTAGGAAGGAAAGGAGGTGATGTGGCACTTTGGTGAGGACATAAATTCTGCTGGCTTCACTGCTTTAGCCTTTTAAGGGAACTATAGTCAGTATAGAAGGAGTTGGGTCCAATGGATCACACGGCAGGATCCAAATGTGTCCACTGTGAACAGGGAAAGGGGCCTCTGTGGCTGGACAGAACACTAACAGGGGCCAGCTTGAATTTACAGAGCAGCTGTCAGGAACTGGGGATGAAGCCCACCCTCAGGAAATTTCGGCTCTGGTGGTGGGCTGCTTCAGGAGGGGACGAATGTGACCCTGGACAGCCTTGTGCTGAGGGTAATCGGATGGGCCTGGCTCTTGGGGCCCTGCCCTGCCCAGTCACTGCTGCTGCTCTTGGGTTCCCTGACAGGCACCTGTGAGAGTTTCCCTGATGAGGAATAAGCCGAGAGACCCAACGCACAGGTCAGAATTTGGGCTGTGGCCCCAGAGCCTAGTCATGGGCAAGCACCTTGCCCCCGAGGAGCTCATGCTGAGGGCTGGGCCATGTGGACTCCAAAGCTGAAGGGGCTCCTTCCAAGGTACTGACCCACTCAGCACAATACCTCACGGGGCTCACATGGGTGAGAATCCACCAACCTAGCTGGCACCCCCTTAGCCTCCAGCATGAAACCTGCACATCTCCACAGGTGGATCAGTCCCTGGTGAGCCAGGTAGAATTTCTCATAAATTTTCCAGTTTTGTCAGGTTTCCTCCCTCTGAATGATGGTCCAGTGCAATTCGCCAACATTTGTTTGTTTTTTTTTTTTTAATGCCTTTAAAAACACTTGCAGAGAGCACCAGGTGAGGATGTCAGGCCCAGGGCTGTTGGCTACTCTCCGTTAGAGGAGATGGGAGACATGTCATTTATCAATGTGCACCACAGGACATGTCGCTGACTCATTTCCCTCATCAGGCCATGTTTTGGAGACAAGCATGTATGGGCATGGGTGTTGTGTGCATGCCTGGGTGTAACAATGGCCCTGCTACAGAAGCTGGGAGGCTGGAGCTCCTAAGGCTTGGTGGCTGGCCCAGTGCATTATTTGGGAATCATAACCTTCATCTCTTAGGACCTGTTTCTCACCTGTATAATGGGGACCAGAATCCTGCCTGGACCCTCCCAGGGCCTTGGGGATGGGGATGGAGAACGAGGTATGGACAGAGAGCAGGACTCTAAGCAGGATGCAGACTCACTCTGGGTATCAGAGATACAGCCCCAATTCCGACATTGCCTCTTCCCTCAGCTCATCACAGGGACCTCCCGACTGCTCCACCACAACTTGGATTCTCTCTTGGGCCTTCTGACCTTGGCTTGACCTGACTTCATTTGAAGCTCATGCCAGTGGACTTTCCCTTCCCTCAGCATCGCCTTTGTCCACTGGCCCCCCTGCATCCTGCCTGGCCTCTAGCCCAACTCCGTCTCAGGGAGGAGTCGAGGGCCCATTTGCATGTCCTACTCAACGAACTCTACCCAAGCTGGGCCATCACTTCCCCCAGGCCATCCGTTGGAAGCTGCTCCTCTCCAAAGCCCCCTACTCCCATCACCTCCCTTTTCTTCTGACCAGACCTTTCCAGAACCACCTCCAATCCAATTTCAGACTCTTACCCAAGCTGCTTAGCATAAGCTAATCCTCCCCAGGCTCCCACAACTTCAGTCCTCCCACAAAGTCCCATTGTCCCCTGCCCTTCCTGTTGTCACCCTTTACAGGGACTTGTGTGGCCTGGCCTTGCCAACCTTGTCACTCTCCCACCACAATGACCTTGAGCTCTGCTCTCTTGCCACACTTAGGTTCCCTACCCTCGTTTGTGTTGTACCCTAGGCCTGGACTGCCCTTCCCTCCCTGTCTCCTTCACCTGCTGCTCCTCATCCTTTAGGGGTCACTGCTCATTCACCTCCTCCAGGCAGCCTGGTGCTCCTGACAGGCTGGTTTCCAGAATTCCCTGTGGTACTGCCATCACTCTTTTGTCTGATGCCCACCCCTCCCCCCATATGTGGTCTCTTAAGGGCAGGGA
>NC_064816.1:18311874-18414739 GCF_023721935.1 Panthera uncia
ATGGATTTCCCTGGGGTGGGGAGCAGAGACCAGGTCTAGCCTGGTCTAGAAGCAGCATTGATGACAGAGCACAGGGATTCCAGATGGGGTAGAGGTAAAGGCATGGGCAGAATGAGGCTGAGTACAAGCCCCACTGGGCACTCCGTGTAGAGGGGTCAAGGGGTTGCCTCAGGGGTATGAACTGAAGATGTCTGCTTTCCGGGACCCTGGCCTCACTCTGGAACTCGTGAGAATGTCATCCACCAGTCCCATCCCAAGTCTGTGATGGCATGGTTTGGAAACAAAAGCCACTGAGGCCTGGCCAGAGTGAGAGGCTGGGTGGTGGTGGTGACGGGCCGCTCATCTGGCCACATCAGTCAGGAGTTGGTCCCCCTGCTCTGGCCCCAGAACAGTGCATTCTCCTGACATGTTCCAACACCCTCCTCCAGGAAGCCTTCTTAGATGTCTTTACGCCCCACCATGGCTCAGGGACAGGACATGGGAGGGTAGTGGTTCCAGTGGGAAGAGGTTGGTATGACCTTCCCTCTTTCATGTCAATAAATGTTTATTAAGCACCTACTGTGCACCTTCTCTCTTTCATGTCAATAATTGTTTATTAAGCACCTATCTGTGCTAGGCTAGGTCAGCGGGCAGTACAGATGTGGCCCTGCTCTCATGCAGTGTGCCGTCCATAAGTTCTTCTTTATATACCACCTATCTTTCCACTGTAATTCAGTCCCACTGTCCTGAACACAGAACTTGGTAGAGGCCTCTATGGTAGAGGTAGTTTCATGGGCTAGCAGCTTCACTGGCAGAATTAAGGGGTGCGAGGAGACCTCTCTGTTATGAAATGTATTTCCATGTAAAAACTGAGCCTGAGCGCCCGCCACCAACAAGAACAGAGGAGCCTGAGCCCCTGCCTGTGAGGACAGCAGAGCCCAAGCCCCCATCCAGCCACCATGCTCCCTTCCCATGATGTTATTTTTATACTTTTTCCTAAAACACAGTCTGAACGGGCCCTTCTCGACTCTATTAACATTAGGAATCTAATCAGTAATCAGGCAGCTCATAATTTTCTGATTAGCTCTGATTAGGCCCAACCTTGGGGGGAGAGAGAGTGGGACAGTGAGAAGGGAGGTGGGGCCAGTGGGGCACCAGGATATGCCTGAGGGGGCACTGGCTGGGCTAGGGGTGGAGGGCAGAGGGAAAGAGCCTCTTGCCCTACTGTCCTTTGTCCTGGAAAAGGGTATACGGTGGAATCTTGGGTTGCACTGGGTCAGAAAGGTTGCAGGGATCAGAGAGCAGGGCAGTAGGAAAGGGGCCCCTGGCCCACCCTGCAGCAGGGACCCCAGGGAAAGTTGGGCCTGGACTTTCAGAACCATGGACAGAGGCAGGTGGGCTTGGCAGGGTGGCCCAAAGGGCCAGATTTGGGGATCTATATGGGTCCTATCCTGCCTAGGGTCCCCTGGGGTTACATCCCAGTAATGATCCCAGGAGTTGCCTTGAGTGATGGTGACAGTGACAGGATGGGCATGCTCAGAGGGCTGCAATGTGTGACCTTCACATGGAGAACTGGCCCTGGCCACTGGTGCTGAGCACACCATAGGTAAAGCTTGATGATCATCACTTTCAATGTAAAGACAATGAGGCTGAGGGTCTTACTGTACAGTGGGGAAGCCAAGGCCTGGAGGGACCACCTAGGTGATGGTGCCAGTTAGGGACCAAGCCTGGGTGTGTACTGAGGCATCCCTGGTCAGCCAACCCTTTCTTCTGCCTGAGATCTGTTTGTCACTGGATGGAACCATGGTGCTGGCCAAACCAGATGTCCTAGACCTGAATAGAACCGGACCTCTGGCCTGTCCCTGGTCTTGGCTGACCATGAAGTCTCCCCACTTCCCACCCTGCTACCATCCACTGGCCTTCCCCATAGGCCCAGACTCTTCTGAGCCACATCCTGGAGCCCCAGTCAGGTCACAGTCAGAGTGGTCCTGCCTTTGCCCCTGGTCTGGAACACCTCTTGTTGGACACAACCATCCAGGTGACCTCTGATGAAATGCATGAGCCCTGCTGAAGGAGCCATGCACAGCTAATGCCATGCAAATTGGTACGGAGGCAATCAGCCTGACTCTACAAGCTGCCCCACCGGCCACAGGCTGGCTCATTGTCTTTTCTGTCAATTTGCATCTCATTACCCAGAAGGCTGTGTTCGCTAGAGGTTAAAAGAAAAAGAGAATCAAGCCTCTCTGCATCCTGCCTCCAGCTAGGGCACAGTCTACATGTGGGACAGGGCTGCCTGGAAGATTGCCCCATGAGGTCCGCTCCACAGGGAGCCTGCCAGCCCTACCACTCCCATCACCACCACAATTACCCCTGCTGCCACCAGAGTGTTACTCCCATCACCACCATCACTGCTACCTCCATCACCACCACTGATCCCCACTTAACCACTGCCAACATGGTTTCATCACTCCTACCACTGTTACCCCATCTCTACTGCCAATGTTCTCATCAGCTGGCACCACCACCAATGTCACTCCCATCATGACTGCCAAAGTTCTTCCCATCACCAATCACCACCACCATCACTACCTTCACCTCCATCATCATAGGCACCAACACCATCACTGTCACCTCCACCATTACCTCCATCGCCGCCACCACCACCACCACCACCATCACCACCACCTCCACCACCACCTTCACTACTGTAACCATCATCCCACTGGAGCACCTCTGCTAGCACCTCACATTGCCTCATGATCACCACCTGCCCCACCACCTCTACATCCCTCAGGGAAGTCTGGTGAACAGGCAGAGACTACTGACTCTTTACCTTTCTCTGCCCATCACCCTCTAGCATCATGGGAAAGTTAGAGAACCTGTAAACAAATGATCCAGTGATCAGAGACCTCATAAATCAACCACTTGAACTCTGGTGCTTATAACTGGGTGTCATAGAAAGGAAGCCTGCAAGGCCAGGGGGCAGGGTAAAGATGCTTGCTTCTCTGACAGAGCCCCTGGAAGACTGGGGCCTCATTTACTCCCCTGGTCAGTGGCCACCACATCCCAAAGGGCAGAGCCAGGAGCTGTGTGTGTGACATGGTGACTGACTCTTTCTCTGAACCTCGGTTGCCTCATCTCTAAAATGGGCCTTCTAATAGTCTCGACCTCATAAGGCTGTGTGAGATGAGTGTAGACCATGAGAGAAGAATACTGAGAATTCTGGAAGGTCACATAAAACCTGTGGGCAAGGAGTGTAGTTAGATCAGGTTGGGAGGGCTTCTGGGAAGAGGGAACAGCTGACCAAACTTGAGACAAGGTCAGATGGATGGAAGAAGGGAGGAGCCTGAGCAGGGCCAAGTTGTGGAGGTGGGAATGAGTGGGCTTCTCTGTGGGGAGAGGACAGTCAAGACCAGGGCAGCTGATGAAGCCTTTGCTCCTCCTGAGCCTCCCTCCATCCAAGGGTGTTTGTGGTCACAGTGTGGCTGAGCTTCTTTCCTCAAGGACACCATGATTTGCACCTTGCTTCATATACATAATCCCTCTAAGCCCCACGGAGCTCGATCACTATTCCCATTCTACTGACAAGGGTGCCAAGGTGGAGAGATGAGCCTAAACTAAGACAAAATAGGGGGTTCCTGCAGAGGCTACCCAGAAGAGTAGGAATCAGAGCCAGATCTTTCTATTCCGGCCATCATTCTGCTGGACGTGGATGCCTGAGACCCGACCTCATCACTGCCTACTAGCTTCGGTGGCAGCAGCATGGGCACTACCTGGGACACAAAGCTGGGCCCTGGCAGGCCCTGGGGGCAATACTGGGGGCTTGGGAAGAGCTGACAGTCAGACAAAGGCCTGGAGGTGGAGGGTGGGGTGGTGGGCACAGCCTGGCTGCCAGGTGGAAACGCCCAGGGTAAAAGCTGCTCTGAATACTGACTGCATCCCGCTGCTGCAATCAGCCTCGACACTTGGTTATTATGAGGAGTAAAGGCGGCCGGCAGGACAGCTGGAGCCTTGGCGACAACATTTAAGGCGTTTGTCAGAGCCATGGGACACGGGCTGCCAGGCGCTAATGGCTTCTGCTTGCTGCTGCCAAGCGAGATGAGGGCGGGCAGGCGGAGGCAGCCTTGCTCCTGCTCGGGCCCCATGCCCACCTCATGCTACGCGGCTGCTCCACGACAGGTAGGGCCCACCTGGGCCTTCCAGATGCCTAGCAACGGCCAGAGAGCCACGGCACCAGCTGGGGAGGGTGGGATTTGAGGCCATGCAGCACATGCTGGCATGTTTGGGAGGTTATCTTTCTCACCTCCATTCAGGCTCTAGCCCCTCTCCCCTGGGATGAGGGTCTGGGAGTCTGTTCTCTATCATGCCTTCTCCCAGCAAAGGGACACTCAACCCCAGCTGGCTAAGGCCACTCAGCCCCTGATCTCCTCAGCACTTCAGGTTGGACTTTATGTGGGAGGGATGCCTCTAGTGATGGACCCACGGTGGACTCAGATCCATCCTGACTGGGTGATTTCAGCTCTCCTGGCCCCAGTTCTCTTTCTTGTGAAATGGGAAAATGGCACCATCCACCCAGGGAGCCTGCATTAGTGAGAAAACAGGGGAATGATGAAGTGCTGGTTACATGGAACCCAATGGCACTTGGATGTATTAGGAAGGGCTGATCTCCCAGTCAGATGTCACCTGGGAGTGGGGGAGTGTGGCCCCCAGGGCTGCCTGAAGAAGAGGACAGCCCCTGGAGGAAGGGCCAGAGCCAACTGCAGAGAATGGCCAGGGGTTTTCCAGGGAGGAGAAACCCATGGCCAGGCGATCAGGTGGGGCTCTGAGTAAAAATGTTCCTGAAATACACAGGTCCAGCAAGGAATTCCTGTGCCTGGAAGTGCATGTGCAGGACCTGGCTCAAGCACTGTCTGTGCTTCACACAGACTGATCACCCCTTGTGTCCCAGCACTGTCCCTTATTCCCTAGAGCAGCCTCTACAAAGCGGGTCCCATTCCTACCCCATTCTGCAGATGAGGAAACTGAGGCTCAGATGTGATTGCTCAGTTTGTCTGCAGTCATAGCCCTCTGAGAGCAGGGTGGGGTTTGTTCCTGAGGCCAGGTAATTAAATCCCTTTCCTCCACTCACTGATTCATCCATGAGACACCCTGAGCCCCCTCTGAGACCCTGAGCCCCCTCTGATGAGGAAGTGGGTCTTTGGCTGGCTATGAATCAGAGAGCATGGGATGGAGGAACACCAGGGTGTTAGGAGAGGGATACAGGCTTCAGGAGAAGATGTGGATGGGCCTGAGCTCAGCCTAGCTTTAATGGATGCCCTTGCACTTGTCATCCTGGATAGCCCCAGGTTCTTACCCCACCCCTCCACCCCAACCCTGGTTAAAGCTGGAGGAGGCAAGAGGAGTCCCTTAAGAAGGTGAGGAGTTGTGGGGGTGCTTGGGTGGCTCAGTTGGTTGAGCGTCCGACTCTTGGTTTCAGCTTGGGTCATGATCTCATGGTTCGTGGGTTCAAGCCCCGTGTTGGGCTCCGCGCTGACAGCATGGAGCCTGCCTGGGATTCTCTTTCTCCCTCTCTCTCTCTCTCTCTCTCTCCCTCTCCTCTGCTCTGTTTCTCAAAATAAACTTTTTTTTAAAAAAAGGTGGGGAGTTGTGTGCCCTTCCCAAGGTCACCCCGTGAGCTCTGACCCCCAGGAGCCCTCCTCCTGTGGTCAGCCTCCAGCACTGCTGCCACCCTCAGCCTGGGACCTTCATGGCATCAGAGCTGGGGCTGGGGTGCTGCTATGGGTTTGTATTCATCAGCGTTGAGCCTAGTGACCCTCTGTGGGCAGCTGTGCTCGGCTCTGCCTAGATTGGAGACTGTTGCCTGAGATAAGGGGCAGAAGGTCAGGGCCAGGCCCAGCCCCTAGAGAGATAGACTTCAAATCTTAGGCTGGCTAGCTAGGCCCCAGGGTCATTCTTCCACACTCATCAAGGAAGAACCCTCCATAAGCTATCCTCACCCCATTTCATAGGTGGAAAAACCAAAGCTCACTAAGAGGTGGGCCTCCCCCAGGGGTGATAAGCATAGAACTTGCTCACTGCCTTCGGATCTGCTTCCCTTTCCTAAACTCACAGTGGTGGGTGTCTTTGGAGCAGGGAGGGTTTTTGTGCCCTAGTGCCAGTATAGTCTCAGCCCACCAAGGTATTCAAGGACTCCGTCTGCAGGATTTCCAGCTCACTGCTCATCCAAAGGGTTGGGCCGTGGCCATGAGGGCTTTCCCTCCCCAAACACTCTGGAGTCTTATGTTGCTCCCCTGCCTCCAGAGGCCCCCTCCATGGAACTCCCTCACAGGAGAGTAAGTGGGACTCCTGTGACGAGGGCTTCTTAAGCCTTCACTGAAGGAAGTCTGCCAAGGAGGAGCATGGTAGGGGCTTTCTGTCTTTAGTAGGGGTGGGCAATGAGGACTCTTCCAGCTGATTTTATGGTCAGCAGCTTTGTAACTGGGGGTGGAAGGTTTGGAGTTGGAGGAGGACGTATGTCCAAGTTCATTCAAATATATATATATATATATATACATACACACACACACGTGTACATGCATGTGAGTATGGGAACACAGGTGCAGACATAAGAAATCATCTGTATGTGAACATATGCACATGTGAGTATAGGAACATGTGTACACATGCATGCATGCCAACATGTGCTCAGGCACATTCACACAAGGCAAATGAGTTCTTGTTCTGGATTCCCTTCCCAAGGCACAGGTGAGGCTGGGCTGCTTCCTGCTGTGGCTGGGTGTGGGGTGAATCACTGAACCTGTGGCTCCTGCCCCACTCATGCCTGGCTAAATGGACCCTTCTTGCTATCACCTGCCTTGTTCCTGCCTAGTGGTCCCTCCTTAAGTCTACCCTCACTTTATTCATTGGTTTACCTTCCTCCTAGAACTCACTCCAGCCTATGATCACTTTGTTTTGTGTTATCTTATTCCAACTAACACCATAGTATAGAATAAATGAAAAGGTGACCCCAGGACCTCACTTCTTTCAACAAGCATGTTTGTGACCTGCGCTGGGTGCTAGAGACACAGGATGAATCAGACCCGGCCCCACCATCACGGAGTGCCCAGTGGAGGGAGGGGGCTTCCACTTGTCTCCACGCTCACCCCCCAACCCCACAGTCACATATAGCCAATACCAGGCCAGACACACATGCAGACCATGGAGAGCTTGTGCAGTCTCACACCAACTGCCCGCCAGGTGCCTTTGTGATTACAGTTATCATTCATGGGGCCCACTGTTAACATGTGACCAACACAACCATGGGGGGCAAGGCTGATGTTACTGGTCCATTTTTCAGAAGAAAAGCAGGCAAGAGGAGGATCTGGGACCCAAACCTAAGTCTGTTTAGCTGCTGAGCCCAGGCCTGCAGTGCTATAGCGTGCATCGGCCACACCTGTGTGACCAGCAATCCCAGCACTGCCAGCAACCCTCGCCTATAGGCTGGGGAGGTGGGACATCCTCAGGGTCATACCACAGTTCAGGCGCCAGGTCCCAAACTCTGCTTCTAGTAAAGGCAGGAGAGGCTGAGGGGCACCACCGTGAAAGTCCCCCCAGACACCATTCCATAGGAAGCAGGACTTAACTTCCGTGGGGATTTGATCTAAATGTCTCATCTTCTCTGATTGGAACACAAACCACTGGGTCTCCCTTTTTCCTTTGGCTCCCAAGACTCTCAGAGTCGACCTAGAGACTCGACTAGACCAAATGCCTGGTCCACAGGGCTGCTTACCATGGCTCTTCTGTCTCATCCTTGTTACTCACAGCCTATGTTTTACTACATATGCTTTTGTGAAGAGATGCTCAAAACTTTGCTGAATGAACTAGTGAATAAACCAAATTAAACTGTGCTCCCCATCCTGCCCATGCTCCCCTTCTCTAAGAGGCAGCTAGACCCATGGGAAGGAAAAGTAGACAGGAGTCAGTCAGGAGGCCCCAGTGCTCTGTGGGGTGTCAGGCCAGTTGCTCTCCCCAGTTTTAGTTTCCCTCTTCCTGTACCCCTGTCTTCACATCCCCCACCACCAAGTCGGGCAGGGCAGGTTGCTCTGGGAGGCTAGGCTGACTGTGGGTGGGCAGGGGGCCCTGCTCAGAGCCAACGCCCCACCAATGTGTAGGCCAGCATCTGGCTGGCACAGCCGTCTCCCTGGAAAACGAGATACTTCTTATTGAGATAACGAATTGCTCCGTTTAGATCCAAATTAACCTCTCCCCAATTACCCCATTTTCTACCACATTTCACCAGATCGAAATCCCCTTCTGCCCGCAAAGTCCTGTGCCTCTCCCCTCCTCATTCTCAAAGCCATGGCCTGGCCTTGTTCCTTTCAACAGCCTCAGAGGGACCAGCAGTCACACCCTCCCCCACACTGTGACCATGATTTTCTTTTCTTTCTTTCCAGGGGGTGGGGTCGGAGTAGGGGGAATGGGAAGCTTGATGCAGCTGCCGCTCTGAGGAGTGAGAATTTTTATTTTATTTTTTTAGCTCATTCTTTGAAATAAGGATGCAATATGGGATCAATTTTTGATGACAGTGAAGTAAAAGGGGAAAATAGTAGCAATTTTCTCTTCTGAACATGCCCTATTTAATGGAAGGATGTCACGATGGTTTTATCCAGAGGAGAGAGAGGGCCTGGTTCCTAGGGACACATGGTCAATCAGAGATGCCTGGCAGGATCTCACCCTGGGGATGGCTGGACGTCCCCTCCCCAGATTTCCAGTGCCCCCCATTAGTATGTCTACCAGGGCCCAGGACTTGGGGAGGTGAGAGACTGAACCTGCAGGGCTCCACGTCACCTTCTGGGGCCCAGCTACTATGGACTGAGATTCCATCTCCCCCGACCCTGCACCAGGGTGGACCCTCCCCACCTTGTGCTCTGCTGGTCTCTGCCTGCATCAGGATTCTAGAGCTGGGACCCCAGGGAATCCAGTGTTAATTAGGGTTATAAAATCCTGCCCAGCTGCTGCTGCTGCCTTTGTGTTAAAGCTAGGGAGCTGAGCTCCGGTTGGCCTGGAGCCGGTGAGGGTGAAGAATGGTGGTGGAGGCTGACAGGGGAAGGGACAGGACACCCCAGGATAAGAGAGTGAAGTGCTGAATCCTCAGCTGGCCAGGACTTGGATCAGGCATCCCGCCCCTTATCTCGGGGCTCAGGAGGGAGAGATGGGGTGACGAAGGGGGCACTGGTTGGGAGTTTCTTGGGGACACTGACCCGAGACCACTGCAGGAGCAACAGGCCTTCAGACCCAGTCCTGCAGGAATCTTGGGACCCTGGCTGGTTTTCAGGAGGACACACCCTGCTCTGCTGCTCTAAGTTGCCCCAGGTGAGGTTAAGATCCTTGGGCTGGATGGACTGGGAGGCCAGGGGTCTGGCTGCCAGAGCCCCATCTTCACCAAGAAACCCACCCATTCACCACAGAGCCCCTGAAAGCCTGGGGCACACCTGGAGCAGCTGAGTGGCACCCTGGCCAGCCTTGGCCCACCCTTCCTGAAGTCGAGTTCCCTCTGGCTAACTGTCCTCCAAGGCCTCCTTCACCTTGCAGTGCAAGGAGTGGGGACAGAAATGAATTAGAGCCATACCTTGAAGGACTGAGCTACTCAGTGGCGGGCAACTCATTTGCAGACACGTGCAGTCACCCCAGGCGGCTTGTGACCCGCAAACACAGCACACAGCACACCAAATCCCCACATGCTCCCATGCGCCTGCACAGAATCCACGGTTATGGAGACCTCTAGCCACATGCCCTTGCAAGCATGGCTTCTGCCTAGGTGCGGTTGTTACAGTCAATGACTTTGGCTTCACACAGTAGAAAAACACTGGCCTCTCTGGAGCCTTTTTCCATCTGCCACCCATGGGCCCACTACACACACAAGCAATCCCAGACCCTTCCAGAGTGCTCACTAGGAGGCCAAAACAGCACTGGCAAGAACAGGCCCTGCCACCTCCTCCAGGGCACCTCCTGCCCCAAATATCCGCAGATTCTAGAAGACAAGTGGAGAGGTAGCGGGCTGGGCCTAGCATCGACAGATGCCGCCCAAAACCGCGCCTGCCACCTCCCTCCTCTCCTCGGCTGTGGCCGGGCCTCTGAAATAATTAGCAATTCTGCTCGACAAAACGCTGGCCCGATGGGATAATAAACTCCAACATCTGTCAGAAGAGCGAGCTCCTATGGAATTGCCAAGAGAAACATTTTTCTCCTCATTCAATTCACATTTAAATCGAAAACAACCCCTCCAAGTCTGCGCCAGGCCGGCGGCACGGGGCTCCGGGAGCCCACAAGCTGTTCCCGGGCCTGCAAAGAGGCTCGGACGAGTGGTGATCACTCACTCAAATTAACAAATCATTTTATTTAGAAATGAAGAGAATTTGTAAGTGACGGATGGCTTGAGAGCCACTGAGGAGGAGAGGAAAGCCAGCCGTTGGCCCCACTGCTAAACCAGCGGGCAGCCCTATGGTCCCCAGTGCCCTTCTGGCCCCTGGCAGAAAGGCCTCCCTGAGAGCTCCAGTCATGGGAGCCAGCACTCCCCCATCTTCACAACCACCCAGTGTGGTGACAGGCCAGGGATCATGTTGCTGTTCTGTAGTGGGAAACTGAGGCTCGGTGGAATGCCTAAGACCCCAGTTGTTCCTGTTGGCCTGAGAAGGACACAGGCCCCCCTTTCAGGGAGCTCAGGCAGGGCTTGCTCTGCCCAAAAGATGACTTCCTGGGCCTGCAATTCCACCTCTGGGCTGCTGGAGGTGCTGTGCAGAGAGGACTGAGTCCTGTGTGAGTCCAGGGTTGGGTCTGGCTATGGGCAAACTTGGCTTTATCCAATGTAACTATGTTCTTTCTTTCTTCTTTTTTGTTTTCACAATGACATTCTTGAAACAGGAGCCCTAGAAATCTGGGCCCAGGGTCTCAGATTTACTGTCTATACAAGGAAAAATGTAGACTTAGATTGCCAAGGGTCTTCCCAGCTATGAAGGCCTCTGAAGACCAGGTACAAAATACTGATAAATGAAAAAAAAAAGTTAACAAATGAGCCCCAGTCCTGGCCAGGCCTCTCCTTCGGGTTCTGACAGTGCCCTCTGTGCCTCCGTAAGGTCACCTCTCTAGGGTTCCCAAAATGCCCATATGTCTTCCATCATACCCCTCCTCAGAGTTCCCCCAGGACCTATGTGCCCTCATCAAAGACTTCACTGCTCTGTCACTTAATTTCCCAGCAGACAGTGCACTCTCTGAGGCAGGGACAGTGCTGTTTTTTTTCCCATCCCAGTGGTGCTAGTGCCCAGCTCTTGGTAACTATTTGCCGAATAAACGAACGAATGAATGTCTGGCTGCGCAGACACTTAAATGCATGAGACAGGGGCTCGATTCAGTGTCTGATTATCATGACACAATCTCATACCTCCCTGCTTTTGCATAGAATATTTCCTCTGCCTGGAATGCCATTCTCCTCTCTGTTTTTTCAGAACAATTATTTCCTGCTTCTTAATGTCCAGCTCAGTTGTACTCTGTGCTGGGCTTCCTCCTGCTTAGCCTCTAACAGCTGTGGCACCAGGCTGGTTTACAAGGCTGGCCACACTGGGCCAGGTTCTGTTGAGGTCACAGTGGGGCCTGATTCCTCCTGTGTCCCCTCTGGGGCCAGGGCTGATCTGAGGTGGGGGCTGATGGCATGCCCTACCTACCCCTAAGAGCTTTCTAGTTGGAAACATCAGGAGCTGCTACAATAAACTGAGGAGAGTTTAAACACACTTGGAGAGTGGAGGGGGTTGTGGAGGGGCAATAAGACAGAAGATAGGGCCAAAGAGATGGGCAGGAGAGGACAGATTCTCAGGAAGACAGATTCCTAGAGCCAGGAGTGTTGAGGTGGCAATAGAGCTGGGGTTGCTCCTGCAGGCCATTTTCCTGCATGAGGCTCAGAGAAATGTTTCTTCTCCTCCAACTCTGACTGTTAGCTCAGATGTTCCACTGTGAGGAGACCCTTGATGTGCCTGATGATTCAGTGTTCCTCATCATAGGCTTCAGGGAGCCCCTGCCAAGGGGAGAGAAGACAGGAATGGGGTGCTCTGAAAACACCATACCTCTGTCCTGGACCCCATTGGCTCTGCAGAGGAGCATTGGGGAGACCATGACATCAGCTGTGGGGCTGCATCGACTTAGATGGGACCCTGGGAAACTTGGGCCCCAGCTGGTGCTATCCAGTGGTCTTGACCCTTTTCCTTGCTGCACCTCAATTTGCCAATCTATAAAACAAAGATATCCATCCTGGACCTGCCTGCCTACAGGTGCAGTGGTGCAGTGAGTGGAGAGAGGGACGATGAGACATCTGTGACAAAGGGTTTCCAGGCAGCAATGAGCATGTGCAGGGGGTGTTGACCTGGGACACACAGACGCACACATATGGGCATGCATAGGCCAGGATGCACACATGCACAGGAATTAGCTGCAGGTGTGTGTGCACGTCTGTCTGTAGCCATTCACATGGGTGCATGCGGCTTAGGTATGCTGCTGGGGTTGCAGAGTGGGAGATGGGATGGGAGCACGCAGGTTTTATACACATACATGTCTGTAGGTGCCTGAAGCCCACATGAGTGCCTGTAAGTGAGATGGGCCATGTTGGGCAGTAGGAACCTTGAGATAGTAGAGCTCTCTCCTGCCTTCCCAACCCAGCTCTTCAGACTCTTCCAGCACACACGCTCCGCATATCTTAGACATATACCCATGCATGCGGGCCCTATCACAGAAAGCCCTGACTGGCCTTTAGACATACATACGGGCATGCATATACATTTAGCACCATCCCTGACATGCATTTGGGGGCACATCCCAGCCATACCGACAGCTTCCCATGAGCAGACACATGCTCTGCTTGTTTTTGGCCTTAGGTGGGCCCCATCACCAATGCTGTGAACTCTAAAGGGAACTTGGGAGTTTTCTTTTGCTGACACAGGCAGCTGCTCAGGGTGGCCTGGCGCTGGGCAACCCAGGAAGATCCAGCACTGCCTGCTATGGCCACCTTGCATCTCTCACCGCCTGCTTAGAGGCAGCACTCTGGGCACAGGTGGGTGTCTGCAGTCTAGGGGAAGCTCCTGTTTAGTCAGGTTCCTGGAAAGAGCAAGGGTGGGTTGTGGGAGGGAGACCCCACAGAGTCTCAGGAAGCTGTGTCCCGGTCAGGAGATGGGGCTTGACCCTGAGCTGCCTCCTTCTCACTGCCTTCAGCCCTGCTCAGGCTCTGGGTTTGCGCTTATGGATGTGTGTGTGTGCTACTGACACCCGCTCCTTGCCTCCCTGATGTGATTGTCTTCTGACACCCCTCTGATACTCCATTACACATCCTCACATTATTTGTCAACTCTCTGTCTCCCATCTGGACCACAAGGTCCCAGAAGGCGTGACCAGGTCTGCTTCTGTCACTGTGGAGTCCTCAGCAACCAGCAACCAGCACAGGGCCTGACAAACAGAAGACATTTGGTGTGGACTTGGGAAATGAATAGACAGGTGGAAGCTGACATGATGGGGTTCAGGGGGCACTGAGAAGTGCTGCAGTGGGAGGAAGAGCCTGCCACCCCTGCCCATATCAGCTTTGGAAATCAATGGGCCCTATGGAAGAGTGAGCCAGGAAGACAGGGCAGTGCCGTGAGAGGCAGGACCATACTTCTGTTCCTATTAGCCAGAAGAGGCTGCACCCCACCTGCCCTGTGGGGAATACACAGGCTCCTCCCCTAAGATCACCACCACTCCCCAGAGCCGCAAAGTATCCCCAGAGCCGCAAAGCATCTGCAGTAGAAGTGGGCACTGCCTGGGGGCTGGGCCAGGTCACAACACAGGCACAGGCATGCAGTAGGTGCTCAATATATGTTGTAAAATGAATGATATCCCTGCCTTACTCAAAAGGCTGCCAGGGCTTTCAAGGCCTGGTGTTCAAGGCCTCCCACTGCCATTTCTACCTTATTGGTTGTGCACTGCTTCTTCCTCAAGCTCGCCCCTGCCCATGGCCCCTTCATCCCTTTTTTTATGCTGTGGTCCCATCTGGCCTGCCCCTCCTCCTGGCCAATTCCCCGGCCAGATCCTGTCACAGCTCACCGGCCTCTGTGGGGATGTCTCCCTGAGTGCTCCCAGGGCCAGTCCCGGACACACATGCAGGTATCAGGAGGGGTACTAAGGGCAGCCCAAGAGGTGAGTGGTAGACGAACTCTTGTTCTAGCCCCTCAGGGCCAATGTCCCCATTGCAGCCCCTTCTCTGGGGCATCCTGATGCTCCCATGAGGGCCAATGTCCCCTGTCGATTGCTGCAGGCTGGACAGGAGGAACAAAGCAAGGGGTGAGGGGCTAGGCCCATGGGGGCGTGGGCTCTGCCGGCAATGTCTCTGCTCTTCCCCTGGGCTCAGGCCTGGCTGGAGTCTTGAGTCCTAAGCCTTTGGAGACTTGGTGGGGCAGGGGGGTTGCCCTTGAGATGGGAGAGGTACAACCTGTGGTGGGGACATCTTAGAATGTGATGTGAGGATGTTTCTGAATTTGTGGGGGGCTTCCTGGGCTTTGCCTAGAAGCTTCAGATGGAGGCACTTGCCTATAGAGGAATGGAAGAAGGGACAGGAACATGGGGGTGGGGGATGTGGTAACTCAGTCCGTGTCTCCTGGGCCAAGGAGGGCTAATGGGCAAGGAAGTCTAAGCCAAAATTCTCCAGAGGTGGAATCAAGGCTTAGGCTTCAGCAAGAGGGATCATGATCTGACATAAGGAAGAAATTCCAGACATTTGGTGGGCTCCAATTCTGGAATGGGACCCTGAGGACATGGTGGCATTTCCCTCCCGAGTCAGGGATAGGCTAACATGCCGCTGCCTGGGGACAGGGAGTGGGCCAGCCCTCCTCCAGCCCCCTAATTAGAGAAGCTGTTCTGGTTTCCTGGCATCAAGGACCTGTGTCCCCAGAATTCCTGGGACCACAATCTTGTGAGCCAGGACCTGACCTTGTCCCCCTGAGCTGCGTTGGTAATTTTACATGTGAAACATCTGTGACCTAGTTGGTGACCTCGAGGCCCATGACACCAACCCTGGGCTGCATTTCGCCTGACAAGTAACCCTGGGAACATTTTTCCAACTTGTGATCAACGGACTCAGGAGTGACCCTGAAGCTGCTAGAGCAGACAGCGCTCTCATGGGAAAGCTCGGTGGAAATGGGCGCGTGCTATGGCTCTTGAGCGATTATGTGGGGTGCGGTGGGAGTGCACACAGGCCCTCGGGGCTGGCACCATTCCTCAAATTTGGCAGTGCACCCAGGGCTGGAGCCCTTAGAAATGCTGCTCTTGACAGGCAGGAAGCCAGGGAGGGTGACACGGTGCAGGGGGCAGCCGGCAGCCTCCTCCAGGCCAGGCTCTGGCTCCCTTGGGTCCTCTATGGAGACTTAGGAAGGCCCGACCTCCACTCCTTGTCCGCTGTCCCCTCCCCCCATCTCTCCTTCTAAGAGGAAAATCACAGGGAAGCAAACCTTGGGGGGAGAAAGGAGAATGTTTTTAATTAAAAGTTTAAGAGAATTCACGTCCTGAGGGAGTCGGAGCAAGAGAAGGCGGGGAGACAGTGGGGGCAGTGGGGGGGGGGTCGCGGGAAAGTAGGCCACACCAGCTGAGGGCTGGAGCCCAATCCTTCCAAATGCCCAGGGCCCACCACTGCAGCAGGTTCTGAGCCACTGAGGGCTCTCTGTGCAGATGAGGCCTCGGCTACCTCTGGTTTCCCATCTAGGGAATGGGTGGGGGAGGTGGGGCAGGGGGCTCAGCAGTGATGGCTGGACCAGAGCAGCACCAATTGCTGAGGCTAAAACAGCTTAAATTCCTGCACTGCTCCTTCTGCCTAGCCCTACCACTGGAGGCAGATGTTCCTGGTGCCCCCTGGCTGGAGCTGCCATGCTTGGTCAGGGCCAAGGCCTGGGCCACCTGCTGCGGGGCTCCATATGTGCCCTGTCTATAGTTCATTGTCTCAAGAAGCCCCCACCTCATGGCTAGACCAGATCCTGGTCGGGACGGGGGGGGTGGAGAGTATGGGGGGTTCAGGGCAGCCCGATTGCTGTGGGATCTTGTCCAACAGGCGGGGGTGGCAGACAGATGTTAATGAGGATCATTGGGATTCCTATAAACCAAGTATTGGCTGCACACCTGGCTCAGCTCATCCATGCATGGCCATGCATACTGAGCAGAGGCATTTGGCATTCGGAATTCTGCCCCCTCACTCCCAGCCTGCCTGCCATACACGTGCCTACCAGGGCAACTCCACTTAGTGACTCAGTCTGAGCCTAGCTTGGCCTGATCAGTCCCTGAGTGTGAGCAGGTACCCATAGGTGCCCCCAGAGCAGGGCTTGGTCAGCTCTACTCCATCCCTTCCTCCTGCCACAGGGAGGGTACAGACACCCTCAGCCCACTGACCTCCATCTGGTCACCAGGCCCCGGGTCCAGCATGTATGTTAAGGGGGCCAGTGCATGGGGTGGGGGGTCCTGTGCACAGGGGGTGGCCAGAGCTGACCTGAAAGATGGACTCATCCCCAGTAATCTTCCTCAATCCCATCCCCGCCTACCCCTTCCTGGGAAAAGGAAAAGGCGAAGGGAAAATAAGACAGATGCAGTATTTTGCAAAATGAGCTAATTACACAGCAGTCATACAAGGAGATGAGATTAGCAGCATATTTGATAAAAGGAGACACAGGTATGCATGTGGGAGGTAGAGAAAGGTCACTGTTATCCCTGGGAGACTGTGGGGCTTGGTGCTTCTGCCAGGGCCATACGGAGTGGGGGCTGCAGCCCTGTCACTCAGGCCACAGTCACACAGCTTAATCCTGGGCCATGTGAAAGCCGCAACCTTAGGGGAACAAGTCAGTGTGTGCATGTACATGAGAACACACACGCTCATGTCTAGACACCCCCCATGGGATACATACACACATAAGCCCAGGAGAGGGAAGAACAGCCACACTCTCCCATGCCTCCCCTACACTCGCTCCCCTGCAACCTTGTGTCTTGGGGTTAGTTAGAGCTGTGCTTGTGGTGGGGGTCCTATGCACGAACATCCAAGACAGAAGACAGTGTAGCTGTAGCTGTCATTAATGGGGCTGTCACCACTGCTGGCTGAGAACGGATAGATGCATTTTCTCGTTTAAATGCCTACTCATCTGCTGGCCCCTGGGGTCAGGGCCCTCCCACCTGAGGGATGTGGGGGTACACCAGCCCAGGCTGTTCCTCTCATCTCACGGTACCTACTCCCCAACTCTTCAGCCCTTCATACTATGGGTGTATGGGAAGATGCTCTTGAACTCCCTAAGCCCCAGCACCCAGCAGGGCCCTGAGGCCCCCAATGACCAGAGCCAAAGGTCCAAGATGTAAGCTCAGAAGAGCTTCGAGCCCCTCAGAGCTCTGGGCAAGAATGTGTAGTGGTGCTAAACTTGCACAAGGACACGAAGATGTGAGTGGCTCTGGGTGGAAGGCCACAGCTCTCACTCCCTGAGACGTGAGCACCACACACCACTGCTGCACACCAGTCTCACCACGCTTCCCTCTGGGGAGGGGTCAGCAAACACCTGAGGACGGAAGGTGGGGGCGGGCAGGAAGTGCTGCCTACTT
The DNA here is from genome assembly GCF_023721935.1 of Panthera uncia. Lineage (NCBI taxonomy): Eukaryota > Metazoa > Chordata > Mammalia > Carnivora > Felidae > Panthera > Panthera uncia. The sequence goes on from NC_064816.1 coordinate 18,329,464, forward strand.
GCTGACAATCCCCATCGGTTCCTGGGGGTTCGGCCTTCTCACCCCACAGCCTGCTCCTGACCGTCCAAGACCCCCTGTCCCCGTAAGTGCCACCTTCTCCACCACCCCCCCACCCCCACCCAGAACCTGGAGGGTTCAGCCTGTTTCCCTTCCCATTCTAACCCCTAAGCTACACTCAACTCTGCCTGACCCCACACTCCTACCCGCAGGGCCCCTCCATGCTGTTCTCTTTCACAGAATGCTCTTTCCCACCCTCTGGGAGGCAAACCCTCTCCTTCCCTCCAGCTTCAGCCCCAGCCTCAGCCTCAGCCTCAGCCTCAGTGTTACTTCTCTGTGCTTCCAGGTAACTGGGACTCTTTCATGAAAGCCCAAAGTGAGGTCAAGTGATGGCAATCTTCCCCGTGGCCCAAGCCCCTGCCTTGTAACAGTGATAACCACACAGCACACACAGGTCTAAGAGCCAGTCAAGTCTCAGCTCAGACAAAACCCTCGGCAATCCTGCCAGGTGGACTCTTCTCTGATCCCCTGCCCTGACCCTGTCTCAGTGCCTGTCCATCCATCTGTCCATCTGCCGGATGCTCATGCCTCCTGAAATTGGATGCTGCTGGATCTGATGACAAGGAACACAGGGGAGGCGAGGGGTGGAGCTGGGCCTGGGGAGGGACTCTGCATAGGGGGTGGGGAAGCCCCAAACTTGGCCTTGAGAGGCCTGAAGGCCGTCTCTGCCAGGAAGTTCCTGAGTTGTGCCAAGGGGAGACTGCACTGGTCCCTCCTAATCCTGCTCCTGGCCTGGGGATGCCCTTGCTGGTTCCCCGTACCTACCCAGTCCAGGCCCAGCAGTCAAGTGGGTGAATCGGTGGGTCATAGGTGGGGAGCTGCCTGCTTGCCCATCAACCCCAACTATCCAGGGAGGGGCTGGACCCAAGGCACCTGGGCAGCTGGAGATAGGGCCTCACACCCTCGGCTCCAGCTGGTGTTGACACAGCAAACATGCCGCGACTCCCATTCGCTGAGGCACCAAGTGGGCAAACACAGGAAGGCTGGAACAAAGGGCTTGACAACCGTGACCAGCCTCTCAAACAAGGGACCCAAGCCCTGTGCCAGGAGGCAGGAAGCATTAAGCAGCCTGGACAGTGTGGCCCACAGAAGTGGAAGCTAGGGACAGACCCTTGATGAAGCATCCAGAGTAGGGGGAGCCGGCCTGAAGACTGATGGCCTGGGGTCAGTCCCGTGCTAGGCACAGACCAGTCTCATCCATGGGACTTGTCCCATGTGCATTCCTTCTTGAATCGGTGTCACCAAGGTCTGGGCATAAACTCTGATGACAGATCTGTGAGGCTATGCTTGTTGCTCCTACTGTCCGGGTAGGGAAACTGAAGCCCAGAGAAAGTGAGATCTGCCAAGGGTTCAGTGCGCTACTCAAGTGCAGAGTGGGGGCTATAGCACAGCAGTGGTTTAGGCCCCTGATGCTTGGCCACCTTCCGCTCTGGGCCTGGTCATGTGTATCATGAGCCATGCGACATCTTTATGGGGGACTCATGGCCAAAGGTTCTTTTTGGAACAGTGCAAGGTTAGGACTATGCAGGTTGTGGTCACTAGGTGAGGTTTCCACTAGACTGCAAGGAATGATGTCTCCACTGGGCATAGCCCTGCATGCCTCTGCCGAAGGCCCACCTCACAGTGTGTTTGTGCACGTGCTCTGCACGGCCATGCCATTGGGCGAGACCTTCCATCACCTTATGCGTGTGGATGCCCCACCATGAAGACATGTACGTGCTCTCTGTACCTCTGGTCTGTACTTTGCTGTGCCCTCCGCCTTGGACCCTCTTCCTCTGCCTGGCTACATCTTCAGCAACCCCCCTGCCCCCACCCCAGGTCCCCTAGGCCTGATCAGAATCCACAGGCTTACCACCCTGGCCCACACTTTGTGGAATGGGTCATATCACTGTCACCTTGAACAGACTGCACTCTTTGAGGGAGGAGCCCCATAGGTCTATTCCCCCATCTCTGGACCTGGTAACCTAGTATGGTGCTCATACACACCGGTTGCTCAGCACTCGGTAAACAAAGGTTGAAGGAAGCAAACAGCACCCAAAGTACCGGGTATCCCTTGACACAGTGAGCCAGGATCAACTGATCTCCGGGAAAACCTTGGGGGACCCCACCCAGGGTCACTATGACACCATGGGCTGGGCTGGCCTTCAGGTGTGGGTTTGGAAAGACTAATGAGGGACCTCAGAGGGGCTTCTCACCATGCCTGTGCTGGGTGCAAGGAACCAGGCCCTCTCTGCCAGCAGCCCTGTGAGCCGACTCACTTCTCCCATAGGTACCCACTATCAAAGCAGAGGCATTGGTCCCTAGGTATGTTAAGCCATGAAAAATGGGGATGACAGAAGTGACTGGCTGCTCCCAAGTCTGCCGCACCCCGAAGGGGCCATGCTTACCAATGTGCAGCTACCACCCCAGGCCTCAGGTGGTGAGCCCTGCCCCCTACCTCTGTCATCTCTTCACCCCCCTCCCCTCCAGTGCAAAATGATGCACAGGCTACACCTGCTCGGCTCCCTTCCCAGCTCACAAAACCCGTATGGACAGACGCAGCCTGACTCACTTCTGCTCATGCTCACTGCCAGGCCAGGGCTTGGTGCCTTCCTTCTTCCCTTCCTCCACTTTTGGAAATTCTACCAGCTCAAGTGCCACCACCTCCAGGCTGTCTCCTTAGACTTCCCCTCCCATTATCAGCTGTTCTATACACGAGGATCTCAGAGTTTGTCCGTCTCCTCAAAGTATGGGGTCCTGGAGGATGGGGACTAGCTGGGCCACCGGCTCACCCTGCCTTAGATGCACCCTCCCTCCCCCAGCCCTTGTACATGAGGTTTCAGAACAAAGGGCCAGAAGCTATTAAAACTCAATTAAATTTCTCACTTCTCTGATCCTGAATTAGACTGGTTTGTCCCTGTGGCACCTGCGGGCCCTGTTCTTCCACATCCCAGCATCTGCCCCACGTGTCCAGCTAGGACCCCCAAGGAGGTGGGCAGAAGCAGGAGAGGATCCTACCTCAGCGCCGGCTTCTCTGGGAGTGTAATCCAATGTGTCTTCCCTGGGGGTCCACGGCCGTTTCATCCATTTGGCTGACCCCCCACCCTCATGCCCTAGATTCCCTTTCCTGTGGTAGTCAGGACATACAGGTTGAATAGGAACCCACTCTCTAGCTATCTATCCACTCTCTAGCTATCTTGTGTCCCCCAACTGAGGTCTTGCCCCTAGGCCCTCGTTTGTGCTCTGCCCCCTGCCTTGCAGACCCTCAACTTTTCCTTCCCCACCCTGGGGCTTCCTCTTTGCTCTAGTCAGCATGGCTCTACTTCCTCCCAATCCTCAGGAGCTCCGTGAGGAGCAGGCACACAGGCTCAGGAGCCAGGGTGAGCTGGGGGAATTGTGACCCTGTTTTAGCCAGGCAACAGCCAAGGCTGGCACTGTCTCTGCACCTCTGTTTCCTCATCTGTAAAATGGTAATTCTGCTCTACAGCAAAGCAGAGACTGGCTCCACACCTGGGGTCAGGCTGGGGGCAATGGGAAGGTTTGCTGAATGACTGAGTGAACACGCAAATGACAGGGAGACTGAACGGTGCTATGGGGAAAGCACCTGGCATCATGGAGCAAGGCCACTGGGCAGGTGAGGCTGACACCCCCTCTTGGAGCAAGTTCTGGGTCTGGGGTGCCTTGGCTAAGGTATCTCCACAAGAAGTGGTCAATGCTGGTCAGGGCAGACAGGATGTTGAGCTTCCTGGCCTGACACATGGCCCTTTAGTTTCCTCTGACCTTCAGCCACTAGGGAGAGTTCAGCAGCAGGGCGGGGGGTATAAGGCTGATCCACCAGGCTCTGTGGACTCAGGGGTGTTGCACCCAGGATCCTTTGGCTAGAAGATGCTGGGGAATGACCACAGCTCTTCTGACCCTTCTTGAGGTCCCTGTACTATGGAGGAGGAGCCACGAGAGGAGCCTGCTCTACAGGGGAAATCCTAGGAACTAGGGAAGGCTGGCCCAAACACACAGCTCGGCCTTTCTTTAGCCTGACAGGCCGAGCCAGGCCTTCATCTGACCACCACTGGCTAGGGCGAGTAGGATGGATGAGGTTGGATGAATGAGGTTTCCCCTAAGGATCCTGGGGACACACCCCACCTGCATGACCTCCCTCTTCGTTTCCAGGGAGGCTGGCTGAGGCTGCGGCCTCCTAGGGGTCTCTGGCCACACCATGTATCCTCCGAGGAGGCCATCCCCATGTACACCTCCACCAGTTGCTGGGAGCGGCGTGTCTTTGCCCAAGGCTCACGCTGACTCCCAGGGCCTGTGGGTATATGGGGAGTGCACAGCAGCTTACCTTTCCTCCCCTACACGTTCAGGCCACCTCGGAGGAGGAGCTCCCTCTGAGCCCTGTTCCTGAGTGGTCACTCTGCCACCACATGCTGCCTTGTCTCTCCTGAGTGCTCACCACGGCCCAGGTCCCCGTCCTTGTTTCCTTGCTGGCCGGCTCTCTTGCTGCCTCCCTCTGTTAGGTGGGGGTCCCCAAGAGTTCCCACATGAGAAGTATTCAACAGATGTCCATTCACTTATTCTGTGCTCCCCCCATCCCTGGGGGCCCCAGGTGGCTCCTCTGGGTGGCACTGGCACCTTGCCAGGAAGCAGCAGCGCTGTTTGGGTGAGGGGAGAATAATCAGCCTTAAACGTCGCAATCAGGGAGAACAGGCTGCTCAGGCCCCTGGCGCCCACGCGTGCGCCTAATTGGCTCTACGTGTCTGTGGCTCCTTTCAAGAGCGGGAAAGTGGAAGGGTCAAGATCTCTTAATGTTTGTAATGAAGGGGAGGCAGAAGCCACTGCCGGCCCCACGTAAACACCTTTTAATTGCACGGAGAAGGGTGGGCGGGGGCAGCCCATGCTACAGAATCCCTTGCCTGTCTGTCCCCCATTACTGTGGCTTTTAGAGCTTCCCAGTCTGCAGCCAGACCCCAGAGGGTGACCTCCAGCCAGAACACAGAGTCACAGCCCTTGCACCTGTTGTACAAATGTTCCTGAGACTCCTACTCTGGGCCAGGCCTCCTCCAGGCCTTGTCCTTTCAGGGCTGATCTGCCCGTCCAACCCCCATCAATCAGTGCAGCTGAGGACCCAGCTCTGAACCAGCCTCTGGCTGTCTCAGTGCCAAACTCTTCCCCCCAAATCCTTGCTGCCTCTTCCAGGCAGCCCCAAGCTCAGTTTTACCCTCTTAAACTGAAGTGATCTTCCTCCTGCTACAGCTGCCCCATTCCATCTGCACCTCTCTGAGGTCCCAATGTCCCCTGCTTACGCGGCTTTTATTCATCATGGCTGCATCTCTCTGTCCCATTACACCAGTGGTTCTCAACCAGGATTTGGGGGTAAGGGAGTTTTCCCCCCAGGTGACATTTGACAAGATTTGGGGACATCTCTGGTTGTTACAGCTGGGGGAGTGGTGTACTACTGGCATCTAGTGGGTACAGGGCAAGGACGCTGCTGAGCAATCCTACGGTGCACAGAGCAGCCCCCACAACCAAGAATTATCCTGCTTGAAATGTCAGTAGTGCTGACACTGAGAAACCCTGCCTTGGATGAAGCCTTGGAAAGAAAAGCAGCAAGTAAGCAGGAGCGAGGTGGAGTGTGCTCCCTCCTGACAGGAGTGGTCTGCTCTACAGCTTGGGAGGGGGGGCTCCCCGGCCCCCTCCCTGGCTCATTCCTTCTATTCCTCTGAGCACCCAACCCAGGGCCCAGTTCCTGAACAGACCTGGCCACACTGCCAACAATGCATCAGTTTAATTGGGTTAAGTGGCCATTAGCGGCAAAAGCAGGGCGGCTGTGTGCAGAAGGGTTTTTAATTTTACTCTTTAAATGATGCTCGCTCCCCAGAGAGGTGACTGAGGGTGGGAACACTGCCCACTGGAGCCCCCAGATCCAGGGCTGCAGCTGCGCCACCCCCTGTCCCATCCATCTGGGCCTCACAAGGCTGGGCTGGGCCTCACGAGGCTGGGCTGGGCCTCACGGGTGCACCGTGTCTGTCTCCACTGCCCAAGGAAGAACCTGTGGGCGCAGGCACTTGCCCAAGGTCACTAGGTCATTCCAGGGCAAGCCACTATCAGAGGAGGCCAGAGCCCCATCTCTTCTTCCCTCAGCCCTGTCCACACCCTGCAGTCAGCAAATGCCATGTGGCTACCGGTGGTAGTCCAGAGGAGGCCAGTGTTGGGGGGCAGTTTGTGGGGTCTGAAGCCCAGCTGCCCAGATCTAAAGCCTGAATTTGGTGTGGGGCTTAGGGCCAGTGGTTTAAACTCTCTGGGGCTCAATTTCCTCAAATGTAAAATGAGGATACGATACTCTCGGCTTGTAAAGAGGATTTGGAGAGATCTGGAGTGTTCTGGCTCATCGTAGGCTGGGCACCTGATAGGCACTAAGAAAGAGGCCAATGATCATGGGAGGGAATTATTTCTGCCCATTTTAGGGGAAACATTCTGACTTCTGAATCTACATAAATCATCTGTGGGGCACTGAGAAATATTGAAGCTCAGCCCCATCCCTGGAGAATCTGATGTACTTGGTTTGGGGCGAGGCCTGGGCATCACCATTTAAAATCTCTCCAAGTGACCTCAATGTTCAAGCAGGTTTCAAAACACTGCAGGAAGACAAGGGGCACCTGGGTGGCTCAGCTGGTTGAATGTCTGACTCTTGATCTCAGCTCAGGTCTTGATCTCAGGGTCATGAGTTCAAGCCCTGAGTTGGGCGTGGAGCCCACTTAAAGAAAAAAAGTTTGAAAAACACCATAGGAAGACAAAGGTACAAAGGCACAACGTCTGGAAAGGTCTTGGCCCTGGGAATAGCAGGAGGTACCTGAGGTGGAGCATGGGGAACATGGGCATGGTAGAAGGGGAGAGCTTAAGGACTGAGGTCTCTAGGTCCTGGATCCCCAGTCAAGCCTTTCCACTGCCTCTGGCTTGTTTGAAGTTTGAGGTAAGAGGGTCTCCCCAAGAGCAGGCTCTAGCCACACTGATGTCCCTCAGTGCTCTGGCCTTGGGCTTCCCATTCTCTGGGAACTGAGACAACTGAACCACAATGCCCATGGCCCCACCACTGAGAGGAGGCTGGAACCCCTTGCATTCAGGTCACTCCTGACCTTATCAAGGCTGTATCTCCTCTCACAGCCTCTCCTCTAAGCCACAGAACAGAGGTATCAGGGATGGTGCTGAAGGTGGCACAACCTTTGGGGACACTGTTTTCTTTGTGGCCTTTATAAATGATGGTTCCTGGAGGTATGAGACTGAGACCAGAAGTACTGGGCAGGGATGGTCTCATGTCCCTATTTTACAGAGAGGGATGCTAAGGCTTGGGATGGGACTAGACTGAGTGCTCTGTGAGGGCAGGAGCAGGGCCTGCCCTCCCCCTGCCCACCAGCACCAGCCTGGCACACAGTAGTCCACTAGAGAATGTTGATGACTCATTGGAGGAAAAAAATACAACCAGGAAGAAATGACCTTTCTGACAAGGGCTGTGTGTCAAGGCCCCAGCAGGGAGGACAACAGAGTCCAGATTTGGGCTGCCTCCAATGTGCTGTAAGTTGCTAAGGCAACTCTGCCTCCAATGTGCTGTAAGAACTCAGGTACCTCCCTCCCTCTCCTGGGACTCAAGACCCTTAGAGAGTGGGCCTTGGCTCAGAGGACCCATCTCCCTGGTAGTAGAATTCATAAAACAGCTCCCCTCCATGTTTCCAAAGCTAAGGCCCTAGCAGGTTTCCTGGACTTGGGAATGCTGGTTGCCTGTGTTGCAAGGCTCCTGACCTGGCCCTGCTCCTTCCCTGACTCTTGCCTGCATAAATCACCTTGTGAAGCTTGGAGAAACTCGTAACAAATGTCTGATTGTCCCTGATTAGATGAGCCAATGAACTTCCGTCCTGTGTTGCTCAGATTTCTCTTTGCAAGTCCCAAATTAAAATTCCAGACCAGAGCAAGAGGATTTAAATTGGATTACTGGATGGGGTCCAGGGAGAGAGGAACAATGGATGGGGGGGGCAAGGGGTCCAGGCCCCCACATCCCTGCCTCCATATGCACCCAGGCTGCAAACAAATGTGAGAAAGGAAAGAAGGGCCAGAACTTGATTAAAAGCAAATTTAAAACACAATTAAGACCAAAGCTCATCCTGAACAATTAGGACCAAGGCAGGGGAAGGATGGTTGTCCTCTGCATCCTCTGGGGATATGGACAGAAGCATCCTGTGGGCCTAGAGCCAGAGGCACTGTAGCAGGGGGGTTCATGGCCCAGCAGAGTGCTGGGAAGGTAAGCGTGGTGGGCTCTGTGCACACCTTGGAATCATGTGGGAGTCAAGGGCATGGCTTAGCATCAGAGTGACCTGGGTTCACATCCTGGCCTGATGCATGGCATGTCTGAGTCTCTGTCCCCTCTGTGAAGTGGGCCTCCATCATGAGGTTGCAGTGAGAGTAACCTGTGACAGACAAGACATGGTGAGTGCCCAAACAGTGAATGCCCTTTTCCATCATTCTTTTTTCTTTTATTTGAGAGAGAGAGAGAGAGAGAGAGAGAGAGAGAGGGAGAAGGAGAGAGAGAAACAGCACATGTGAGAGCAGGGGAGAGGGGCAGAGGGAGAGAGAGAGGGAGAGAAAGGGAGAGAGAGAGGGAGAGAAAGGGAGAGAGAGAGAGAGAGAGAGAGAGAGAGAGAGAGAGAATCCCAAGCAGCAGGATCCATGCTCAGAGTGGAGCCTGATGTGGGGCTCGATTTCAGGACCCTGGGATCATGACCTGAGCCAAAATCAAGAGTTGGATGCTCAACCAACTGAGCCCTTCAGGCTCTCCCCCATCATTCTTCTATTGAAAATAATTTGTGGCATGTCAGGCTGGCTCAGTTGGAAGGGCATGCAACTCTTGATGTTGGAGTTGTGAGTTTGAGCCCCACACTGGGTGTAGAGATTACTTAAATAAATTTTAAAAAAATAAGAAGAAAATAATTTGTATTTGGCACCAACTATGTACCAGGCCATGGGCTAGGCTGCAGATGCAGTGGGAAGGAGAGAGACCTCTGCCCTGCCTTGAGGGGCAGGGTCCAGCATGTGGGTGGGGTATAGAGAGAGTTGGGATCAGGACCCAGGCCTTGGGCTCTACCCTCCCTGCCAAGCTATCAAGGTTGATAGTTTGTCTAGAACTGGGGAGAAGAACTTGGGGAGGGACCTCAGATTTGCAGTGTCCGGGGAGGATGGGCAGGGGGCTGGGCCCTGGGCTCCATCTGTGGAGGGCAAGTCAGGTATCTGTCATTGCCACCACTCAGCACCTCTCATTGAGGGAACTGGTCCTAAAGCCAAGGTGGGCAGCAGGCCTAAAGGATGCCTCTTCTCAAATTTATCAGAAAGTTTCAACACAAGTTCAGGGCTGGTTGCCCGCACTTTGTAAAATGGAGGAAAGTAAGGAAGTAGTGGGCAAATGAGGAGTCTGGAATGAATGGAAGAGAGAGAGAAAGAGAGGCAAGAAAGGAGGGGACAGGATCCAGGTCAGTCCCAGTTCTAGAAAAAGCAAGGAGGGGACATGATATGCTGGATGGATAGGGCAGCAGAATGTTTCTCACAGTCAGGGGAGACACTCTTGCCCTACCCTGGGACTGCTGTCCCAGGTGAAGACTGGGCTTTGCCTCCTCCCCGGGGCAGTTCATTTCTCCACTTGTCTCCCCACCTGTGACCAGGAGATCCTGAAGGTCAGGCTGGACTGGGGCTGGGCTCACTCTGGGTCGTCTGGATCCACCCTGGGTTGGGAGGCCTTCAGGCTCCACTTCCTCTGGGACCCTGGTCCCAGCATGCCAGCCTCCCCCTATTCTATGATTCCAGGTCACACAGGATGGGCAGGGGACCCCAGGGGGATGGCAGGGTCCAGCTCCTGGGGAAGAGGGTTCTCTCCTTGGGGCCTGGATGTGGTGGGGGCTTGAGCTAGGTCACTGACCTGATTTAACCCTGCCAGGCCCCTGGTCTGAGCTTGGGTATGGCTTGTATGGATTTGCTCATCCTTTTAAAAAAAAATAGTTTTACTGAGATACAATTCACATACTACAGAATTTACTCACATAAAGTATATAATTCAGTGTTGGTTTTTTTTTTTTTTTTTTAGCACATTCAGAGTTGTACAACCATCACCACAATCTAATTTTAGAGTATTTTCATCACCCCAAAAAGAAACCCTGTACCCATTAGCAGTCCCTCCTTATTCCCCCTCCCTTCCAGCCCTAGGCAACCACTAATGTACTTTCCATTTCTGTGGATTTGCCTATTCTGGATATTTCACAGAAATGGGATCACACAATAGGTGGTCTTTTGTGGCAAGCTTCTTTCACTTAGCAGAATGTTTTCAAGTTCATCCATGTTGTCATGTGCATCATCAGTACTCCATTCCTTTTTATTGGACTCCTCTTTTTGACACAGGCTGAGGCTGGGGCAGTGGCAGCTGTGCCTCTGATCTGCGGGCAGCTTAGACACTCTCCCTCATTTACTGCACAACCTTGTAGCTCTAGAAGCCCCTCCCCACTTGCACTCCCTTGGAGTGGGTGGAGTTCGACAGGCCTGCTGGCTTTGTACAAGTGGTCAGTGCAGCTGAGTAGGGTCTGTCAACTCCCAGAATGGCAGCACCTTGGAGCTGACAGGCACAACCTCTCTAAGATTAGAGGGGGAGAGTGAGGCTCAGAGGGAGGCAGAGAAACATTCAAGGTCATGGGCAGAGCAGGGGCTCCAATCCCTAGCATTGCATGGCTTCCACATTCTCTGTGGGGCATTTGGGGCCGTTCCACATCCCCCCCCCCCCCATCAGAGCTGCAGCCTAACCTCCCAGCCATCAGCAGATGCTCACCCAGGGCACGCTCATAGAAGAGAGGAATCTGAGAACTCCAAGCCTGCCTGGGCCCCACCTTCATGCCCGCACAAGAGCCCCAAGACCCCAGGTCACCCTCCAGATAAAACTGTTCCTGCCATTGCTACCCACAGTCCAGGTGGGCACAGCCCTGCCAGTGAATTCAGCCTGAATACAGAGGGCCAGGAGGGCCACGTGTTCATGCTGGGTAGGCACACTGCCCACACAGTGCAGAGCCACTCGCCTGGCCCTCCCTCAACCCACATAACTGCACCTACCTTCAGGGCCTGCACCTTCCTGTCCAGCAGGCTCTCGATGTCTCCTGCCACCTTCTCCACCAACTTCTGAGGCTCGTTCTCCTGCACCTCAAACAGATTCCGGTTGTCCTTGTAGATCTAGAAGGAAGCAGGAGCCAGGGGTGAGGCCAGGGTGGTCCCACATTTCCATGTCACAGCCCCTTCATATCCCCCCTGCACAGTATGATCCAGCCCTTGGCCCTGCCCCAACTCTGGCTCTGGCCATTCGGAGAGCATGGATGTCTGAGGGTTGGGCCCACTGCCCTCCTGAACTTGAAGAAAGGCTACTACAGTCATGGGTTTCACAGCTTGCCCTGGTTGTGGCTGGTGGGATGGGGTTGTCACTGCCTTCTCTGGGACTCAGGGTTCCTCCTCCAGGAGCCATGAGCAACAACCGCATGACTAGTTCAGAGTGGCTGAGAGCAGCAGAGGCGGAAGGGTGGGTTCAATAGGAGGCAGGGTGTGTGTGTTGGGGGGGAGGGGGGGAGATGGGACCAATAAGCATACACGGCATACCACATGCCTGCTGACATGAGGACACTGTCACACTCACTACACCACATATGCATCACATATAGCCACCCCATACCCTTTTTTGCTGGTGTTGCCCCAGGGCATTTACAGAAACTGCAGTGGGGACTCTAGGCACCCCTAGGGGTTTCTCTCTCATTCAGCGCACAGAATATGGGGGCAGGGACCAGGGAAAAGGAGGCATGTGGGGAGGATAAATCTGCCCCTCTCTCCTTGAGAACTGGGTCTGTGCACACACTCACGTGGGGGTATAAAGCTGACAGTCTGCATCTGCATGCGTGAGTGTGTGTGTTATGGCTCAACACACATCCATCTGTGTGCATGTGCCTGCATGTTGGGGGTAGGATGGGGTTAGGGCCTCTAGATGAAGCCTGGGGCTTATATGTGAGTCAGAAGTGAATTCAGCTGGCCTCTTTGTTCCAGGCTGGGGTCTTGGGTGTCTGCACATGCATGGATGTGTGCATGTGCGTACGTGTGTGTGCATTGTACACTCACGTGTGTCCATCCAAATGACCCCAGGAGGTCTGCTCCCAAAGCTGACTCCTTCACAGAGGTCATATGCCACTACTGAACTGCTGCCATGGGGCCACGCCATTGGGCAGTGCAGAACCAGAGGAATTCAGAGAGAGAAGAGGTGATGAGGAGGAGATAAGGAGGTGGGAGAGGCAGCTGATGAGAGACAGACAGGCAGGCAAGATAAGGTCGGAGAGTGACAGCCAGACGAGGGGGAGATAAGGCCTCCAGCAGTTGATGGGGGAGGAGGTGGGGGATCAGGCACCAGAGCCCCTGCCCTGCTGCCCACTCAGCACCCAGCAGTCCAAGGGTTAAAGTGCCACACAAAGCCGGCTCAGGCAGTCTCCTCCTCCTGCCGCCCCCCATCCCTCCCGGCTTCTCTTTTCTTTTTGTCCTTCTCTTAGAACAAAATAATTTGTGGAGAATTCGCTCCTTCCCACAGAGCAGTGCCGATTAGAGGGCGAGGCATGAGGCCTGGACGCAGGGCCAGGGAGGACGGAGGCCCCAAGTGGGCATCAGGCCAGGCTGTTCCCTGGGTTCCCTGGGCTGGGCCTCAGGGCAGAGGCCCCCAGACAGAAGATGGTGATGGAGACAGAGATCAAGGAGGAGTCTGAGTCTGGGGTCACTGGGAAATGTGGAGAGCCTGGAGTGCAGTGCCCACTGTTGGGGGGAATTGAGGCTCAGAAACAAGAAAGGACAGGTCAAGTCCACACGACTCTGAGTGGCAAAGCCAGGTCCTCCTGGACCTCTCCTTCCCGGGTTTCAGGGCTTTAAAAATACACCCTTTCCCAAGCATGAGCTGCTGGCCTGGAGCTGGGACACCCTGGGCTTGTTGAGGCCAGCTATACTGGCTAAAGCCTCGGCCGAGTGCACCCTGGCCCACTTGTGCCAGCAGGGGGCGCAGCTGCCTGGCTTCTCTGGGTAGGGGATGAAGTTCGGACACCTGACTCTCCTGTCAAGGTCATTCCCAGGTGTCCCAAACAGGGCTGTCCATAGCCGCGGCAGTCCTGGATCAGAGGCTGGACCAAGCAGCCTCCTGACAACTCTCCTCTGGGAGCCCCGGAGTTCCTCCCCACAGGATCTAGGGTAGCCCTTGCAGCATCGCATGGTGACTAAGACAGGGCTCAGGAGCCATAGAGGGAGTGGGTCTCCAGGTGGCAGGGTCACACCCCAGGGCCCTGAAAGGTGGCATAAGGGCTTGAAAGCAGGAACCCTGCTAAGAGTCACCTCACGTCTGAACCTTGGTGTCCGATTTACTAAGTGAGAGAACAGCAGTCCCCTCTCTGCAGGCTGATGGAGGACTGCAAAGAACCTACACTATTGTCGCTGCTGCTATTGTTGAGGATCACCAGAATTCTGCAGAAGGAATCACAAATCACAGTCCCTCCCTGCCTCTACTCTCTCTGCTATATCTGTACACTAAGGATCTGAAGCCATTGGCTCCCATTCCTGGGCAGACAGCCGTGGTCTCCTGGGGTTGGCTCGCCCCCAGCCCCACCCTCTTCCCAGGCCTTCCTGGGAAGCCCCTCTCCAGCCATACTGTTCTTGTCTCCAACACCTCAGCCTGGGCTCGAGAGGTGACAACAGGGGAGCCTAGACACAGAGACGCCACTGATACAGCCAAAGCCAGCTCCCTTCCAGCTCTCCCCAGGCACTGGGCCTGTGTGTAATGGACCCTTGGCAAATGCATATGCCCAATTCCCTGCTCAAGAGCAGAGCTCTGCGACCAGCTAGACCTCAGTCTGACTCATATTCCTGCTTGCAGTTGTGCTACCCCTTGGAACCTGGTGCTTCATCTGCCACACTTTCTTCCTGTCCCAAGGACCCTCTATGACATCTTTCTGCTGGCCCCCGGTGTCAGCATTGGTGGCCTCTCCAGCCCATTGACTTGGTGTGTCCCTGCAGGCTTCTGGGTCCCCAGCCTATGCTGATGCCCACTACCACACCTTTGCTCATGCTGTCCCTGTTTCCCGTCTGCCTTCCCTGCCTTTCTAAATCCTCTCTAGAGCAAGGGTGGTAAAATGGGCTAGAAGGAGTTTCTGGAGAGATGAGGGCTGAATCCTAGAGCTTCAGGGCCTGGTCAAACTACCAGCCAAGCCTGTGCCCCAGTCCCAAAAGAGCCCCTGAGATATAGTAGCCCTTGTTCCTTCTATCCCGAGTGCTTCATCCCTCTAAACATTCCCCTGAACCTGTTCCAGGTGCCCCTGGCTCCTGGGGGTGGGACCTGAGCTGAGCCCTATGTCCCAGGGAGATCTGAGTGACACCATTCAGCAGATGGTCCCACCCTGGGAGATAGGGCATCTCTCCATTGATGCTGTCTGAGGAGGTGCTTTCTACCTACAGGCCTAGCAGGAAGCCTGGGAGACCCCAGGGCAGAAAGTATGCCAGGGCTGGCTCCCCTTGAGCCCCAGCCTCTAGCCCTGGTCCCTGGGGTCAGCTTAGAAGCAACAGACAGGCCAGGGTGCACCGGGTGCAGGGCCTCAACAACCACAGCAGGACTGCATGCCCGCTGGTGTCCTTGGCCCAGCAAGCTAATTGGAAAAACCAAACAGCTCCCACAGCAGCACAGCCTCCAAGGCCCCGACTTCTGCACAGGCGGCTGGACTGAGGAAAGATTTGGGGGGTCACAGGTCTACAGGTTGTTGCAGCTCGGCACTGGCCATGATGGGGGAGGAAGAGGCAGGGGCTCTATCCCACAGAGATGGTGAACGGTAGTGGGTCAGGGCAGCAGACTGGCAGACAGGCTGGCTGGAGCCAGGTGAGCATATGGAGGTGGGGTGGGGGGAACAGGGCTGGGAGCAGGGGTGGCTGAGACGCCAAGGGATGACAATTCAGAGGCAGCTTGCAGCCCTTTGTTCACAAGAGTCCCTGGCTCCCCTCAGATACCTATGGCTTCCTCCCCTGAGGGCACCTCCCCCACTCAGTGATGGAGACCTGTCCCTCTATCTCTCCCCTCATCTCTTCACCTCTCTCCCTGTGCGTCCCAGTACTGGCCTCAACCCCAACCCTCTCTCAGCTCGAGTGATTCTTTAGTTAAGTGGCATATCTGGCCAGCCTTTCGGCCTAAGATTTTAAGGGCTTGTGGAGGCCAAGGTCAGGGGCCCCAGAACCTCTGCCCAGCCCCCCTGCTTCCCTGGGGGGCCTCCACATAAAGAGGAGCCTAGAGGACACCTGTAGATACGACAACTTTGGGCAGGAAGCCTGGATGCACACAGGGGCAGACAGCCACCCTCATCCCCACAGCTCCCAACAGTCCTGACTTGGAGTGGGGTCAAGTTCTGAGGTACCTGGAAACAGAGACAGCCATCACAGGAGACAAGAGACCCCAGGACTGGAGACCTGGACGCCCCCAGTCATACTGGAGAGGCTCTTTGCAAAGTCCCAGAACCGGCGGCAGTGGGGCCTGGCCCTGAGCCAGCACCTAACCTGCCCAGAGACAGTAGGAAGGTGGGGAGAAAGGAGAGTAAAAGGAAGGCGAGGAGGGGAAGGAGAGGAGGGCAAAGGGGGAAGAGGGACAATGGAGGCCCCGGGAACGATGCTGTTCACGGAGTGCTGGCTCTGGCCACCCTGGGGCAGATGTTTTCACACCTGGCCTCACTGATCTTGGACAACCCGAGGAGGTACGCTTCTGATCATGTCCATGTAGCAGACAGGGCACTGAGGGTCAGAGAGCTTAAGTTATACAGTAGAGATCAGATTCAAACCAGATCTGTCTGACCCAAAACCCTTGCTTCAGGTCACAATCTGTGCACTTTGGTTCCCTGCACTTATTCCTGTACTTGAAGGTGAGGCACAAGGTGAGGGAACCAGGGTCACACTGAAGGCCTCCATTCTGGAGAGAAGGAGGGGCGGACTGGCAGAACCAGCCTGATGGACTATATAACCACCCAACACTGGGAGTAAAACCAGGTGCATGTGAGGCTCCTCTCCGCAGCGAAGGTGAACGGGCCCTAATCTCTGGAAAATTAAATCAGAAAGAAAATGGAACGAGAAAGATTTGACACAGGCTGGGCCCTGCTGCTGGCTGTCTCCTCACAGGCCCAGGCTCAGTTGGGTGTTCAGCTACCCGGGTGCTCCAGCATCCTGGCTCCCTTCCACCACTCAGGTTACTGGGCAGGGCATGGGCAGGGCACAGGGAGTGGAGCCCCACAATACGACCTCCCAGGTGATTTGCTATTCTCTAACCCCCTCCAGTCATGTCTCAGTATCCAGTCCCCGGTCTTGAAAGGAGCAGCTGGTGAGGGTCCTAACCACCTAGCCCTCATGCCAACAGGCCCCTGCACGGAGAACAGCAAGGGGACCACAGATGGTGGGCTGGGCCCCCTGAGGCCAGCCCACAGGGGCAAGCACTGGAAAGGCCACAGGGTCATAGGGATTGGAATGGGTCACACTTGTGCCAGGATCAGGAGAGCCTTGGGTCGGAGGATAGGGAGCTCCTGGTGGCTTAGGGACCCTGAGCTGGGCCAAGAGGTGGGGGAAACTGGTAGTGATTAGCTCAGGGACCCCAGCCAGTCAGGGCAAAGCTGGATCTCAGGCCTCCAACCTCACTCCCGCCAGACTGTTGCCCATCTCCTGCCTTTGCAGGGAAAATTGAGGGTATTGACACGGCTGCTAATCACCCTTGAAGGCCATAGGATCAATGGAGTAGCCAGGTACCTGTGGTCCCCTCCCACTGAGAGCACTCAGGACTTAGGAGAGATCTAGGACAGATGCAGGACAGGTGGCAGCTCCTGGGCTCTCCCTTTACCCAAACCCTGAGCGCCACAGCTCAGGTCCTGATGGGACAAGGGGGGCTGCCCCATAGTGGGTGCATAAAAACCCTAACCCAGCTGCTCTAGAGACAGTCCAGGCCCTGGACTATGTGTGTGGCTGACAGCTCTCTGCAGCCAGGGTATAGCCCCTCCCTGGCCTACCTAGTGCGGGACTTACAGTAAAAGCAAGGGCAAGGGACCCTCAGAGCACACAGCTGGTGCACAGGCAGGGGACTATGTGCCACTTGGTCACATGTTCATCAGCTGCTGACATTCACCGGCTGCCACAGTAGTTCTCATGTGGCCATGCCACACTGCCACCATCCTGTGGTGGGTTGGTTCCATAGTTAGCCATATATGGTGTCATGTCACAAGCAGGGTTTGTACATGATCATGCTGGTTGCCACATTACCAACCTTTATACTGAATAGGGATTTCCTGGAATGAACCGTCTGTTTAGAAGAAGTCATGGACACCACCAGGCCATTACAATGTGGTCCTATGGGGGCTGCAATGGAGAACATGAAGGCAGTGTGGGAGCAGAGAGGAGGGCTCCTGGCCTGGCTTTGAGGAAGAGGTCAGGATGTGGCCCTCCTGGGTGGCCCATTATTTGCTCCATTTACTCCCCACCCCACCCCCATGTCCTTACATTTCCACTGGGGCATGCCATATTCACGCCACCGGTTCTAGGGCCTTCTTGAGCTCGGGGCAGCAGAGATGGACCAGATCTTGTCCTTGCCTTCCTAGGACTCACCATCCAGAGGGGACAGGTGTCCCTTTGGACTGCCAAGGACAGAGGGGTGGCAGCAGGAAGAGGTATGCAAGAGACACTGGGAATGGGGCTCACCTGCTTGAGTACAGCCAGCTGGGGGGGGGGGTTACTGTCAAGGAAAGGATTGGGATGGCTTTACAGGGGAGAGTCTGAAAGGCTGGGTGGAGTCTGCCAGACTCAGGGGTGGCCGGGGAACAGTGAACCGGGCAGGAGTAATGGCAGGTGCAGAGGCTGGGAGGAGGGAACATCAGTGGACTGTTCAGTAGCAGGAGCACAGGGGCTTGTGGAGGGCAGAAGGGAGGCTGGGGGACAGACTGTGAGCAGACAGGGAGGTTACATAAGCCAGGCAGCTCAGGAGAGGGAGCTGGGGCCTAGATCACAAGGTGAGAAGGCCTTGGTGGCTCAGCGGACCCTGGGCCCCCAAGAGGCAGCCAGTAGGAGCTCTCACCAGCAGATTTCCCTTGGAAAAACTCATAGGGGCACAAAGCCCCCGCCACCACCCCCAGCAACGCCTCCCTGTTTTTAAAGTTAAAGTTTCGTTGACTGTCATCCATTACCGCAATTAGTACATTATGTCTAATTATGCAATTAGTGTAAAAAGTGCACTTGCTGCTGAGAATGGGAAATTACGCTGCCTCGTTACGCTGTAAAATCCATGTCATAAAAAGGCTCAATCTCTTGTTTTTCAAAAGACACAAACCCAACACAAAACAATAAACCAAATCCTCCCAACTGAGCTAGGGCCAGTCTGTGCAGCCCTCCCTGCACTTGCTTCCATGTAGACCCCCACCTCTGCGAGGCCTGCCCCGCACACACCCCAGGGCAAGACATGGCCAGCCACAAACACAAGCTGTTTGCGTGACCATTCCTGGGTGTGGCCCTTCTTTGCTCCTCTGAAACAGATGTGAATTTCTAAGCTGACTTTAAAACCGTGGTAATCCTGATTATCCAACCATTATTCCAGACTTGACTTGGAACAAGGCCTCTAGTGTTAAGGCCTATGTATTTCAGGTGAGAGCAGTCCCGGGTAGGGGGGCGGGCATGGCTCCACCCGGCTCCAAGCAGAAGTCCTTTCTCCAAAGTTCCTGAGGGCACAACTCTGAGGTCCCTAATGGCACCTGTGAGGAGAGGGTCATATTCCAGCTCAGGGAAAACTGGAGGAACTTTCTCACACTCAAGGCTCCCAAACCCTGGGAACATTGCCTGGATAGATAGGGAGCTCCCTGTCACAGGAAGCATGCAAGTCCAGACATCAGGGGTGCTGAGCAGGAATTCACTCATGGTCACCCTGCACAGTGGGCTGGACTCTAGGCTGTTATCGTCAGACAGCAGCATCCCTATGGCTGTGTGCCTACGTGAAGTTTGCAGTCTGACCTTTCTCCCTAGGTTCTGGCTTCCTTGGTGGTCAAACAGATAGTCTGTGGACAGGTGGGAAGTGAGAAAGGAATCTGACTGGAGGGTGGTGTGTCACTACCACAGAGGTGACAATGTCAAATGGCCAAGTCCATGGGGGCTAGCAGGACACACTCCAATGTCCCTGACTGCCATGTCAGCACTGGGCACCTGTGTGTCTCAAAAGGGCGATACAGTGCCATGGAGACTCCTGCCCAGCCAAGAATCTGCCCTCACTTCATGGAGATGATGCACAGACCAGCTGAGCTCAGATAAGGTGCTCACAGAGCAGAGAACCAGAAACATGGAGTCCCAGCATCCTAGGGTCCATGGGACACCAGGGCCCCTGCAATGGCACCCACTTGCAATGTGCACCCACTAGTTCTGGGTGCCATCCACACCCCACTGGGAAGCACTCACTGAGAAGTCAGCTGGATTGTGGGGATGGAGGGGGCGTGGGTCTAAACTCAAGGCATGGGTCCCAGACAGTTCCAGCCTTTGTCTACTCTTCCTCCAGGCCTTTGTCTACTCAGGTGCTCTTAAACAGCCAGGGAGCGTATCACAGCCCAACCACATGGACACCAGAGGAGACTCTCAGGGCCCCTGTCCTCCTGATTTGGTCCAGGATAGCATCAGGAGTGGGGGACTTGAGCCCGAGGGGAATGGAACTGTAGGCAGATCCGGGGCCCCTGCTGGCTCCCCGCCCTGAGCAGGGAGCCACCGGCTGTCGAGGCAGCTGGGAGGGAAGCTGTGCCCAGCACACCAGCCGGCACGGGGGAGTGTGAGTAAACACACCCGCGCTTCCCAACTCGTGTGGCTGGTGTAGGCGCCTGTGTTTATGGGAAACAGGTTATCTGTGCCAGCGTCTGGGCCCCTTTGCCACCCACCCTGGCTCAGCTCTCTCCTGCTGCCTCCCTACCCAGTGGGCCCTGCCTGCCTTCCCCTAGGACTCCTTAGCCTCTGAGCTTTGGAGGGACAACAGTGAGGACAGGCCCTCCCCTCCAGGAGGTGAGACAGGGCTCTGCACTTAACCCACTGAGTCAGAACAATCCCCACAGGCAGGTATGGTTGTTGTCCCCATTTTACAGCTAAAGAAACCAAGGCTCTGGCAGCTGGACAAATGGGTTGGCAACTAGGCAGTAAGTGGAGGGGCCCATGACACTGGCTTCTCAAGTTCCAGCCATCAGTTCCAGGTCTCAGGGCCAGAGTCCCCCATCCCCTGGCAAGTCTGGTCTGCCCTTTACCTGGCTCACCACCTTGAGGAGCCCTGGTCCAACATGGCCTTGGAAGTGGACCCTGCCCTCAAGAGCAGGGCACACGGCCCCTCTCTCCCACACAACAGCCTGAGGAGAAAGACCCCAGGGCCTAGTCACTGGCCTGCCATCTGGCCTCTTAAATCCCTTCCCCCTCTGAGCCCGTCTTGGTTCCTATGGGGCCCCCCTCCTGCCTCTCTGGGCAAGAGTCCTGGCAGGGCAGGGTGAAGGGTTACAGGAGTCAGTGTGGGTAGAGGCTCCAGTGAATCCTTGGTGGTCCCGGGAGGGCTCCTAATCATTTTTACAGCTCTAGCTGCCATGGAGGTCTTATCTAAATGACTGTCCTTTGGCCCAGAGTGGCGGGAACTTACCCCCATAAACACCCTCATGAGATGGGTTTGAAGGTGGGCCTGAGGCACAGTTCTGAGGGCCAGGGAGCGAAGGACAAAGACTGCTTCCTTTGCCCACATCACCTCCATTCCACCCCTCCTAGCAGGGAGGGCAACCCTCTTCAGGGGCTGGGAAAGGTCTCTCAGGGAACCCCAGAATGGCCAGAAACCGACCTTGCCCTCCCAAGCTTTCTGGGAGAATGTGGGTTCACCTGATTTTCCTTTATCCACCCCCCTCCCTGACCTGTGACAAGGGCATGAGGAGGTGCTCAGCAGCTGGATGGCTTCTTATCTCAAAGACGAGGCAACTGAAGTGGCAGAAGGGTAGAATCTGTCCAAAGGGGAGCCCTTCCTGGCCCCGAGTCCCCTCCACTTACAGCCAAGAATGGCTAAAAAGCCATGGCCCGAATCCTGGCTCTGCTCTTCACGAGTGGCGTGCCTTCGCATAAGCCTTCACCCTCAGCATCCACACAGCCTTTGAGCTGCTTTGTGGGGTGTTCCTCAACAATGAAAGGTCAAATGCAAGGTGCTGCCGGCTTCTTGTGGGGCCTCCTTCCAGGGCTGCTCCCGAGGCCCTGAGAGTTTTCCCTGCCCCATGCTGTCCTGCAGGGCTAGCCTATCCAGGCCTTGCAGGCTGGAAGTCTGCCCTTTGCTGCTGAAACTCGCTGCTGAAGATGTTGCCAAATAATGACAGCACCAATCACAGAGAGAGGACCTCAGGCTGACTGCTCTTATGAAAACACGAGATCTTCACGCATCAGGTATGGGGGAGAAAGACAGAGACAGAGGTGAGACCGGGAGGTGGCTGTGGCCTCCCATAGTATCAAAGGGGCAAGGTCACTGAAGGGTCCTGCCCCATCCCTGGGCACACACTGTAGGTCCAGGCACATCCACCAGATCTTGCAGACCAGCTCGCACACGCTGACCTCACTACATTCATGCCCAGTGCTAGAAAGCTGCTTCGGACCTTGCCAGACCTCATAGTTAGGCTCACAGAGAAAGCACCACAGCCTGGACAGACCCAACAACTGTCACGAATGTCACCTGGGTGACGCTCCGTGGGTTTCCATCCATATGTCAAAAGGTGGTCTGTAGCCATTTGAAATGTTTTAAGCAGTGAAACTTCTCTGGCCCCAGGATGGTTGGGGCTACCTGAAGGTCATGGCCCTAAATCTTCCTGCTGGACACAGCAATGGACAGTCTCCTAACAGCAAGGGTGCTGGGCCTGGTGAGGGCAAGGGCACACCTGACTGACAGTGGCTTCTGGATCAGGTCTCCAGGAGGGTCACAGTGCTCAAGTGTCAGGCACTGATAAATCAGTGGGTACAGAGCCAAGCTGGTTCCTGCCCATGGTGAGTGTGCAAGTGAGTGTACCAGGGAGCACAGCCATGCCGGCTATCTTGTCCACATCCTGCGCCAGCACCTCCCAACCCCATCTTTGTCCTTTCCCTCATTTTTCTTTTATTTTTCTCCTACTTCCAATTTATAGGCTCTTCTCGAATTTTATGTATCCCTGTAAGTGCCCTTAAATCTTCTGTAGAATTCATTGGAAACATACATAAACAAACACACAGTACTTAGACACGGAAGCCTTGTACATGCTGAAGCCACACTCAGGACAGGAACACTTCAGGGACGTGTGTGCAACAAGGACAAGCACATGCTGGGGACACACGCCACAGGGGACCCATTCTCTCCCATCATTCACAGGCTTTCCTGAGCCCTCATAGGAAAGTTCCCACATGTGGACAGGAAAAATTCAGAGTGGCCACCACACAAGGATTTCCCAGAGCTAGGGGGTCAGTGATCTCCACACCCACTCCCAGCTGGGTGCTCCTGAGCAGGCTCTGGTCTCTCTCTGTACCTCAGTTTCCCCTCACCACACTGTGGGGAGGGAGGGACCATCTTTGATGCCCCGAGTTCCGGGTTCTCCCTCCATAAGAACCCCAGTGGCCACTGGGGCCAAAATTTGTCTTTACTGTGCCCGCACACACTGTTTGCACCGTGAGGGCCCTTGGTCTGAACAGCCATGAACTTCGAAGTTAAGCGTACTCTGCTCAGGGGAGGCAGATGCTGTGTCTAGGCTCGCAGTCTAGGTGGGCCACCTCCTCAGTGGGGTAGAGATTGCCATGGGAAATGTGCCAACACCAGTGGGGCCCATGAGAGTGTCCATGCTGGCCGTCCACTGTATCAAACTCTCACAAGCCCTAGTCATTGTCCCCATTTCACAGGCAAGGCCACTGAGGCACAGAGTAATTAGAGCTGGGATTCAGTGACTACACAGACTAACCACACACTGGAGCACAGACTGTGTTCCAGACTGCCCCCTCCACCTCCCAGCAGGTGGTCTCCATTCCATGGGAACCTGTGATCCTCCACAGCCCTAACCCTGCCCCCCAGCTCCTCTCTCTGGGAAGCCACTTTTAATTCCCCCTCAGCTAGGCCCATGGGGCCTCTTGCCTCGGGGCTATGAAAGTCAGTGGGGGTCAGCTAAGTCCAAGGTGTTTGCAAACTTTACTCTGTTTTAAATGTTCCTGGAGAGCTCATCTCAAGGGCACCTAGGTGAACCCTCGCAGGAAATGCAGCCCCTTCAGCAAAACAAGCCCCTAATTCATCTGCCCAGGATCATTCACTCAGATCGATGCATGGTGCCAACTGAATCCTCAGTGGCCCCACCAGCACCCAAAGAAACCATCAGGCCCTGAGGCCTGTCATTCGCCCAGCCTGTCTGCCCAGTGGGATTGTGGGGAGGACAAGCAAAGATCTGCACTGGGCCCAGTGGTGGGCACGCTCCCAAAGAGGTGCTTCTACCTGCAGGAAACCATTCTGGCCTTGCCGGTATGGAAGTCTAGGACCTCAGGATATAGATAGGCAAACTGAGGTCCAAGAGGGAGGGGTGAGCAGCAGGGCAGGGCCAGGAGGACCCAGGTTCAAGCTGCTGGCACCTCCTTCCGTGCTAGGGAAGTCGGGGAAGACTTTCCAGGAGAGGAGTGGGAATAGATAGGCAAGAGAGAGTGTCTACCAGGCAGGTGAATGGCAAACAAAGGTAGAGAAGAATGAGCAGCTAGCCATGAGGCTGTGAAGGAAGCTGCTGGGCGGAAGTGTCTAGTGCCAGGGCAGAGGCAGCTTCATCCCCTCACTGCAGCCATGGGGGCCGGTCTGCCAGCATAAACTCTTTGAGAACTGTGGGGTCACCTGGAGGACTGGGGATGGGAGGCCTGGGTCTCTGGCCCCTCCACGCCACGCCTAGGTGCCTGCCAGGTCTTAGCAGAGACGATTCTCTGGGCTCCTGCGTCCTCTGCTCGGCGACCTCCAGGAGGAGGGAGGGACGCCTGAGCTTCTAGCTCTGTCAAGGGCTCCCTGAGCAAGGAGGCGACGAGGGCAATGATGCCAGCAGGACAAGAGCGGAACAAATTGCCCCAATTATGTAAGGCGGCCCTATTTCCTCCTTAGCAGGGAGAGGAGACCAGGGAAGCCATGTTCCCCTCTAACCCACTCCCACCCATGCCACTGGGCCTGCTGGGAGACCCTTCGGGGGGGGGGGGCACTGACAGGTCCCCTTAGCAAAGTCTATAAGCCCAGGTCACTGGGGGTGCTGGGGAAGGATCCTGGGGAAGGACTCCATGGGCCCTTTCCTGGGGCTTGCAGGATGGGATCAGGGCAAGAGGCATGGGTCTGCCCTGTTCAGTCACTGTTCCTTGAGTATCTATGAGTGTAGCCTAGCCCCTCTGGTTTGCCTTGTACACTGCCTTGCCTGTACACTGGGATGGACAGTCCATGCCCCAGGCCTCTCCCCTTCTCTGGCCACCATGGAGCCCTGGGGAACTCTGAGCCTTTCCAGAATCTGACTACAGTTCCTGCCCTGCCATACCCCTACCGGGACATGTTCAGGTCTGTTCTTCTTAGTGCTCCACAGGGGTCCAAGCAGGAAGCCCCTTCCTTCAGCCTCCAGAACCCGGCTAAGGTGCCAGACAGCCGCGACCTCAGCATGGCCTCCAGACTGCCCCTGCCATGAACACAGTCTAGCCTTCACTCCGACCCCGGGGCTTGGACCCCTCTAAGTTGCGGTCTCTTTCTCCATCCTGGGAGAGTACCCTGGGAAGCACTGGAGATGCCCCAGACCAAGGCCCTGAGGTAGTGCCCTGCTTCTCAACTCTACCTGGGCACAGGTAGTCTGCACGGGCCCCTCTTGCAGCTGGGAACCAGACGTGCTCTGGCCCGGAGGGCTGGCAGGCCAAGCTGTCTGGGAAACCCCTCCTATACAGCACCATGCTTTGCTGGGCTGCCAACATACCATGAAGCCCGGGTATCAGGCTCTCTGAGTTTACAGTGCTAGCAGGTTAAGGTTGCTAAACTGCAAATTTATCTCCTGCCATAAATGCAGGCAACGCAAGAGCTGGGAGCCAGCGTATGTGCCTGAGTGTGTGTCTGTACGTGTATGTTAGAAGGCATCATGTGTAGTGCACAGCAGAGTGTGTGTACACAAAAGGAGGATGGTGTTCCTGTGAGTGTGCAATGCATGCCCAAGCATGTGTTACAGTGTGTGTCTAGGAGCACATATCCTGGTGTGCATTCTTCCAGGCTCACATGTGCATGTGGGGGGAAGTCTCACTGCGAATGAAAGGGGTGCACCCTTTCCTGAGTGCAGCCCCAAATCCCCCATCCCTCTGCCCAAGTACCGCACACAGTAGGCCTCAGGAAGCATCTGTGTGCATACTGTGCTTACGACAGACCCAGGGAGTCCTTGAGCCCCCCAGTCTTTTGTCTCTCTGCCTGTCATCTCAAAGGGAGTAGAGCCCAGCCCTGGTTACATATTCACACTGGGCTGGTGCCTCCTTCCAGCCACTGACCCCACAGATACAGAAGCCCCCCCTGTCTGACATGCCAGGCTGCACTGAGAGAGCCCCCAGGGCACAAATTCCCTCCTGTGTGTGTGGGAGCCACAATGGGGCCATGGGACTGGGACTGGGCGAGCCTTCCTGCCCACCCCCACTCCCAGACAAGAGGATCTAGAAACACCATGAAAACAATTGATCTCCTTGCTGATAGTGGGTGGGAAAAAAATTACCTTTCTCTAAACACTAAAAATAAAATCCAGTTTCCTAAAAACAGGGCTCTCCTCAGCCCAGGGCTTAGTGAGGTTTTGTTGCTAATTCCAAGCGTGGATTTGTTGCAGAAGCCGGGTGCTAACCCTTGGCTGCCTCACTGAGGGGCTCAGCCTTGGGGCAAGATGGTGCCCCCCGGGATCCAAGCCCGGACCTCGGCCATGCAGTGAGCCCAGATGTTGCTATCCCAGGCAGGCAGGAAGAGGGTAGCAGGAACTGGGTCCATATGCTGCTCGTGCCCAGCTAATGGGCTGACAAATTAGCAGGTCTCCCCTCTAAGAGGTGATGAATGAGCAGCTGCCCAGGAGAGCTGGAGGATGGGCCACCTCCCCCACGGTACTCCTCTGGCTCAGCCCTGACTTGGCATCTATGGGGTGCCCAGGGCAGAACCAAGACCCTTCAGTGGTGAGGGTTGGGGGCCGGGGGGAAAGGGCTGGGCAGGGGGAAGGTAGAGAGGGTACAACAGGGTAACCGCAGCCTTGGAGGATGTCTCCAAATGTGCCCAAGCCAGGGAGGCCCGAATTTTCTGGGCTGCTGTCACGCTGTGTGAAGGGCACTACCGAGGAAGGGGTTAAAGTGCTGCCCTTTTTCAGCCTCCTCTTCAAGATCACCGTCACCACACACACTGCCTGAGTGCCTTGAAGAGAGAGGCGGCTGGTCCACGGGCAGGCCTGCAGTGTGGGAGCCTGTGCCCTGACGACTGATGGGGATGGGGAGAGACCTGAGCCACCTGCTGAGTGGAGCTGCGTCTCCCACATAGCTATAGGAGGGCCGCCTCCTAGGCTGACAAGGGCTGTGGAGGAGACATGCAGGCAGAGGTGAGAAGCCGTGTGGGGAGAGGTCCAGGGAGCCTGAGTCAAAAGCAAAGGGTGGCCTCCAGAGTTGGTGAGCCCCCATCAGAAAGGGGGTCAGCCTCAGCCAGTCCTCTCTAGCCGGGGGTTGGATCAAAATGGTCTTTTTTTTTTTTTTAATTTTTAAAATTTTACTTATTTTTTTTAACATTTATTGATTTTTGAGAGTGAGAGACAGAGCATGAGTGGGGGAGGGGCAGAGAGAGAGGGAGACACAGAATCAGAAGCAGGCTCCAGGTCTGAGCTGTCACAGAGCTCCAACTCACAGACCACGAGATCATGACCTGAGCTGAAGTCAGATGCTTAACCAACTGAGCCACCCGGGTGCCCCCAAAATGGTCTTAATTGTCCTTTCTGACCTGAGAGCCCAATATCCTTGATTTGCTCCCCAAATCATTACATGGTCCCCCTCCTCCATGTACTCAGAACATCTAAAATGGGGCAGGATTTACACATTCTTTTGACAAAGGTTGGCCTGACTCGCTTAGAAAGCTGTCTGGCCAGGCAAAGGCAGTCCCTGACCCAGGTCTTCTGTGGGTTCCCTGTCCAAACAGCCCCAAGCCCCCTGCCTGTACTGCCACCCCCAGCCCCCACCCCGCCCCCGCCCCGTGTAAACAGAACCCGCCCGCTCTCTCCCAGGGGCTGCTAATTCCTCGCCAGAACTGCTCGGACGTGAAATTGCAGTGAGACAATGTGTGTTTAAGGAAATGAATCTCGCATCTTAAGAGGCTCGGAAAGCCCGCCCTGCACCCCCATCACCCCGCCCGCCCACCCAGAGCCAGGGAAGGAGCACTTGGCATCAGGGAAGAGAAAGGCGGAGGTGACATTCAGTGCCAAATTAGCAGCCGCCACAGCCAAATATTGTACTTGCCTCCAATCTTCTTTTATTTTTCAAAAGAAAAGGCTTTTACAAAGTGAAAGAGGCTGTTGGAACACTAAGGCTGATGATAGTTTTAAAAGGCATGCCCGCCACGCGCATGCCCATCTTAGAGCCTCCCCTTCCTCCCAGCTTGCTGTCTCCCTCTCCTTCCTGCCCACAGCCACACCCACAGGGCACCTACCCCCACGGTCAGGCCCCACCACACCAGTCACCAGCATTGACATCATAGGTGTTCTTGATGTATGACCCAGAGTCTGACCCTGTGCCAGTCCTGGACATGGCACCTGCCTCTGAGCTACCTCCCCACTTGCATGGAGCCCTTGCCATGAGGGGTCCTTTGTGGCATGTCCAGAACCACGTGGCCTACAGAGGCCTCAACAAAAGTGACCAGCCCATGGCCTCCACAAGGGGTTCTTATCCACCTCCTGATGGCCCTCAATGCTCCCCACCGTGGACAGCCATCATCACTAGCCCCCTCCACTAGGAGCTAGATGCCCGATGGCCCCCACTCTGGTCACTTTGTTGAATAAATGACACCATGACACCAGTCATCCTGGAGTCCAGCCCTCGAAACCCAGCCTGCCTCCATGGCCACTAAGTTATTAACCCATGGGACAGGCTAAGTAAAAACACCCTCTGCTTGCTCCTCCAGAGGAAAAACTGTTTTCACCCCTGACCCCTTGTCCAAGTGCTGGGTCATCTAGCTCATCACTAGGACCCAAACATGATGGGGTTTTGTCGACAACGCAGAATTAGCTCACGTTTCACATTTCTTCCAACCAGGGTTGCCCCAGACCTTGGTTTCCCCGGGCCCCCACCTGGATGGTGACCAGAACCTGGCCCTGCCCCACACACGTGCAGCCTTGAGCTCTCCCCAGTCTGAGCCACCCCCAGGTCCCATGCCTGGGAAAGTGGGGGCTTGGCAATGCCCCATTTTACAGTTGGGACACTGGGGTCAGGGAGCTCTTGGGACTTACCCAAAGTATCAGCTGGAAGAGGCACAACCAGAACCTGGATCTGAGTTACGTGGCACCACAATGTGGATGCTGTTTGCTGCCCAGACTCTCCCTTCAGGACAGGCCCTCATTCTCCCAGATGTAAGATGCTGCTTGCTTTCCACTGAGTCCCTGCCTGGGCTATGGCCTGAGTAGAAGGGAGAGCCTCATCTGTGCTCTGGTTGACACACAGGTGAGGCAGAGAAGTAGAAAGGGCTGACTCCAGCTGGGGGGCAACTCCGAGGGTGAGGCCAGCTCCAGCACTCTCTGCAGAATTGGCTGAGGCTTCTGTTACAAGTGTGTCGCAGCCAAACTTCCGCTGCCCAATCCGGCTTCCTTTGCCCCTCACAGGTGTGGCCCCTGAGAGTACTCCCCCAGTAAACACCTGCACACCAGCCTCCATTTCAGAGTCTGATTCCAGGGAACTGACCCTACCACAGCTAGTGCTGGGAGTGGTCCCCAAAAGCCAACTCTAAAGTGCGTGCTGTCGCTGTCCTGCTGGCACGGAGGGCCTCACTGTAGTGGTAGGTGGAGCCTGTGATAAGGTGCAATTGATCAAATGTTCACCCATTGTGAACTGACGTGGGATAACTGGGGATGGGTACAATATTTCAGGCGTCTTGAGAGTTTCAGGGAAGTGTAATTATAAGGACTATGGAATGGGATAGCGGTTGCTGAGGGCTATCAACGCTTTGGACAGAGACAATGAAAGGTTGAGTGTGATTAATCATGAATTTAAGGTGAAGTGTGAAAGTCAGAAGCCCCCTTGGCAGGATATAAAAAGACTCTCATCTCCTGAAGCCAGAGGCAGAAAAAGCTGAGGGTCAGGCACAGGACTTAATTAGAAGAGTGGCAATGATCCAGTGGGAGTTACAGTCTCAATCCTAGCAGGTTGGCTGCCCAAGGTCAGGACCCTGATTGGGAAGAAGTGGGTCCCTGAGTTGCAGGATGGGGACATCTGGGCCACTGCACTTGAGAACCTTGAAACCTCAGACTCCCCTAAACTCTCTGAGCCTATAGCAGTGGCCACTCCTCCTTGTTAAATGCTAGGACCCACTCCCCCTTCCTTAAAGATGATTAAGAGGCCTCCATGTTACAAAACAACACATTCCCCTCAGAATCTGCACCCTTCCTTCCTAACCACCAGACCAAAAACTGGGGTCAAGTCACAACATGACCAATCCAGGAAGTGCTGGGCCTGGTATGGGAGAAGAGAGGACTATATCCGAAGGCACTCTACAATCTGTCTTGGTAGTCGGGACTGGATCCTGAGGTTGCCAGATCAAGGATGGCACAAGATAGGTTGGATACGGGAGAGGTTACTAATGTGGGAGCACTTTCCCATGATACAGGATCTAACACCCCAGCAAGGACCCCAGGAGATGTGGGAAGCCTGGCAAAAGCAGTGCCCTACACCAAGGGAAGTAGAAATGCTAGAACCCCCATAAAAACAATTGACAGAGGGATCAAAGGCTCAGACAAGTGGACGTACCACAGTGGTTCTACCATAAAAGGCTGGGAAACCTACCATGACTATTTCCATGGGAAGGCTGTTCACCAATGTGAGAAGGACACAATCATAGAGAGGAACTCAATGTGGTTGTCCTCTTAGACCAGCCTGACTGGGAATACTGCTCCATCTTATATACCAGGTGATATGGAAGGATCTCAGCTCTGAGTGAGGCCCAGAGTGAGAAAGTTCTGTGGCAGGTTCAGGATGAGGTGAACTTGGCCCTGCAGCTTGGGCCACGTGACCTAGCTGGTCTCATGATAACCAGAGGTATCTGTGTGGGGAAAGGATGCTGTGTGGAGTTTATGTCAGATTCTAATAGGATAATCACATTATAGTCATAGGGTTCAGACCATTTTCAACAGAAAACAAGTACCATTCTAAAAGCAGCTCCTGGATTATTACTGGGCCCTGGCAGAGACTGCACATGGCACATGATTAAATGCCAAAAGCATATTAAATCATCTGGCTTTGGGGCGCCTGGGTGGCGCAGTCGGTTAAGCGTCCGACTTCAGCCAGGTCACGATCTCGCGGTCCATGAGTTCGAGCCCCGCGTCGGGCTCTGGGCTGATGGCTCAGAGCCTGGAGCCTGTTTCCGATTCTGTGTCTCCCTCTCTCTCTGTCCCTCCCCCGTTCATGCTCTGTCTCTCTCTGTCCCAAAAATAAATAAAAAACGTTGAAAAAAAAAATTAAAAAAAAAATAAATCATCTGGCTTCTATCAGACCCATGAAGTCATGAGGTCTTGTGAGCCCAAGAGCAACCCACCTAAGAATAAGGGATGCACTTTTGGTCAAGTATGAGCCTGGTCAGAGGGCACAGGAAAGCTGCATAAGCATGTGGTCTAGACCCCATTCATTCACTACCATTGCACGAGTGCCCCTCTCTCAACTAAAACTGCATGGAGGTTGGAGTGGGTTGTGGGGGGAGGTCCCTCATGACCAATAGATGGAGAAAGAAGAAGACTGAGGTTATTCTCATATGGGTCAGCTTGGTATGCTTATGTGAGCTGAAAACAGCAGCTATATTACAGCCCCACTCAGGGATGGCTCTGATAGTGCAATGGCAGCACACCTGCCATCCACTTTGTATAAAAAGGAAAGATGGGAAGAATATATACAGATTCATGGAAAGTGACAAATGGCTTGGCTGATTGTCAAGATAAAGAAAGTCTGGAAGATCAGGGATAAGGAAGCCTGGTAAAGACGCATGGGGATAGACCTATGGGCATGGGCACAAGATGTGAAGATCTGTGTGTGTCAATGACTACCAGATAGCACTACCAGGAAAGGGGCACCAAATAACTGGACAAAATGACTCCACCGGTTGCCATCGGTCAGCCTCTGTCATCAGCCACTGCAGGGCTGGTATGATGGGTACGTGAACAGAGTAGCCAGAGTGTAGCCATGATGTTAGGGGTTAAGACTATGTATGGGCCCAAGACCAAGCTTGATCTAGCTATTGCTGCTGCTGCTGAATGCCCAACCTGACAGAAACAGAGACCAAATCCTGAACCTTTATGATGGAACTATTTCTTTTAAATGAATTTTTATTTTATTTTAGAGAGAGAGAGAGAGAGAAAGAGCGCAAGTGGGGGACATGGGCAGAGGGAAAGAGAGAGAAAGAGAGAATCCCAAGCAGGCTCCATGCTCAGTGTGGAGCCCAAAGTGTGCCTCAATCGCACAACCCTGAGATCATGACCTGAGCCACAATCAAGAGTCAGACGTTCAGCCAACTGAGTCACCCAGGTGTCCCGGCACTATTTCTCAAGGCGATCAACCACCCCATTTGGTAGGAAATTGATTACACTGGACTTCTCTAACCTTAGAAGGCACAGTGATTCATCTTGACTGAGACTGGCACAATGCTGTTACATACCAGGTCAGTTTCCCTTTCCTACAGGGCACTGGCTATCCAAAAGCTCACCAAGTGCTTGATCCACTGACATGGGGTCCCACAGGCTTATGGGATCAAGGAACCCACTTTACAGCAAAAGAAGTGCTGCAGTGGGCACATGAATACAGGATCCACTGGTCCGATCACACACCTGACTACCCAGAAGCCACCAGCCTGACAGGGTGTTGGAATTGACATTTTTCCCCTTAATAACAGCTTTACTGAGATATAATTCACGTACCATAAAATTCACCTTTTCAAAGTATACAATTCAATGATTTTTCATCTATTCACAAAATTGTGCAAGCATCAAGACTCTTAATTTTAGAACTCTTTCATCATTTCCAAAAGAAACCCCGTACCCCTTTCTTGCCTCCCTTAAGTCTTTGGCAATCACTAATCTATTTGCTGTTTCTACAGATTTGTCTATTCTGGACATTTCATATAAACTGAGTGATACAATATACGCCCTTTTGTGACTGGCTTCTTCCACTTATCATACTGTTCTCAAGGTTCGTCCACAGTGTAGAGTATATCAGAACTCCACCCTTTTTACTGCTGACTAATATTCCATTACATGGCTATATACCACACTTTGTTTACTCATGCATCAATTGATGGACATCTGGGTTGTTTCCACTTAAAAAAAACCTCTGTGTGTACATGTTTACAGTTCTCTTGGGTGGAATGTCCTTTTGAAGCATGGCAAAGCCACCAAGTTGGAGATGATATCTAGCAAGAACAAGGAGGGGCGCCTGGGTGGTTCAATCAGTTAAGCATCCAACTTCAGCTCGGGTCATGATCTCACTGTTTGTAAATTCGAGCCCTGCATCAGGCTCTGTGCTGACAGCTCAGAGCCTGGAGCCTGCTTCAGAATCTGTCTCCATCTCTCTTTGCCCTTCCCCGGCTCATGCTCTGTCTCTCTCTCACTCCCTCAAATACAAATAAACATTAAAAAAAAAAAAAAAAGAATGAGGAACCATCCTCCAGGACACAGTACCCACCCTAAATCTATGAGCATTGTAAGTGCCAAGTCCCTAATAGGCAAGAATACATAGGTCTAGGGACCAAGAGGTAGAGAAGTAAGAGTGGTTTCACCTCCCTCACACCCAGTCTCCTCTTGGGGGAATTCTGACTTCCATTCACTTGGATTTTAGGCTCTGTGATTCTACAAGTCCTGGTTCCCAGACAGGGAATGTTTTCACAGGTGACACGGTGGGAATCTTGTTTTGAGTTTCAGCTGCTAGCCGGTCACTTCAGACCCCTAAGGCCAGGAGAGCAGCAGTCATGGAAAGGTAACTGATTCTTATTATCAGGAGATGCTGGGACAGGGAAAAATACGTCTGACACCCAGTGCTATGGCCTCTTTGTACTCCTGCCTCACTGCAATGAAGGATGAACAAGTGCATAAGCCATGGCCTGAGAAGGGCATAGTGGAGCTCAGACGCAGCAGGAATGAGGGTCTGGGCCAGGGTGAGGGGAATCTAGGGTGAGTGGGGAGGGAGAAAGAGGCTGCATCCCAACTGTGGCTTTTATGTTGGAAGGCAGAGCTCATCTTGCTATTCTTCCTCTTCTAAGTTTCCCAGGTAAAGGGACCAACCAGCATTCTGGAGCAACTGAGTTTCCACAGGGGGAATACTTATTATATGAAGCAAGGGGTCCAAGTGACTCAAGAGGTGGGCCGTTGTAGATACTGCTGAAGGTCCCCTATCAGGATGAGCTCTCATTCCCCAATTGCCAGATGATGAAGGCCCACAGCTGAGTCTATGTGAGACTCTCCTCTGGCTGAAGGGAGCCACTTCATCCATGGTCATGCACCCTCCCCAGTAGCAGCCTACATCCAGGGGTAGGGTTATGCAGAGTACAAAGGTTAGGACCCCTGGCTTCAATTTAAGACATCTCGAAAGAGCCATCCCAGCCCCAGAGCTCCCCATGGGGCAGGTTGAGACCTCCATTCAACTGCATGTGGTCAGCTTCTCTACCTGCCCAGTTCGGCTCCATATATCCCCTTACAAGTATGATTCCTCAGAGCACCCCCACCCCCCAAATTAATCCTCTGTTTGTAAATCTTAGTGTCTCAGAGCCTGTTTCCCAGGAACATGACCCAAAACAGAGCGCCCAGGCTGTCTGCCCCCATCAGTGTCAAATCCTGGGCCAGCCTGCAGAGGCTCAAGAAATCCCTGCCACAGCAGCTACTGGACCTCCAACCCCCAGAGCTGTCTTCACAGCCCCAACCCCACGTTGAGGCCCCACCCCCTTCAGGGAGGTATGATTATAAGGCCCTTTTACGGGTGAAACCAAAGCTCTAGAGGGGAACTAGCTTGTCCAAGGTCCCAGAGCTAGAAAGGGGCTAATTGGAGTTTGAACACCTGTCTATCTGAATCTCCTTGACCACCATCCCCATGACTTTCATAACTCCTGCCATTGCAAGAGAGAGGGGCAGGCAGCAGGCTCTGGGAGCTTGGAGGAGACAACTCACCTTGGCCTGGAGAGGTGGAAAGGAGCCCCAAGGAGCAGATGTGTGGTTCAGGCAGGTAGATGTGCCAGGAAAGGTGTTGCAGGAAGAGGGAACAGTGAGGGCAAAGGCTAGGAGATAACCCTAATGCAGGGTGAGAAGCTCTGGTTTGGGGTGGTGAGTCAGGGAAGGGAGGTGTGATCTGTGTGAAGGTCACAGATGGTGGACACAGATCAGGCTCAGGTCCTGCATCTGTTTTGCCCTGCCCCCACCTCCCTGTGTCCCATCTCCCCCACGCCCCCCCCCCCCCCAGGTTCCGGTGCCTGCTCTGAATGGCCAATGAGGCCATCTGATTGGCTCATCAAGGGCAAATAATAGCTTTTGCTGAATTCAGCTGCAGCCAATCAGAGGCAATCAAGCACACAAGAGGCCTGATGGGCCACACAGGCGGGTGCACCCACAGGCACCAGAGCTGGCCCCTCAGTCAGGTTCCGGAAGCCTCCCTCCCTCCCTTATCTTGTGTGAGAGAACTGGAGTAGTGGTCAGGGGAACAAGGAGGGGGGTCTCAGGAAGAAAAGGGGAAGGGACCCAGCTGGGCTCCATAGCATTTACTTGGTACCTGCTGTGTACCCAGATCTCTGGGGAAGCTGTGCCCTGATAAGAAAGACTCAGGTAGAGGACACACTCACCCCAGCACATGCTCTGCAGAACAGGCCCAGCTCACAGGCCTCAGGAGGGGGCCTCCTTACGAGAAGCTGTTCTGAACCCCACAACAGCCTCCCAGCATTTGTCCCTTGGCCGCCCCCAGCCTGCCCTCCTGGGTGTCTCTGTGCTGAGTTCTTGCCTCTTCCCTGAGGAGAGTGGAGCCTCCAATCAGACCCTGGGAAAGCAATTTTTCAATCCCCAACTGCAAACACTAATACTGCCGAAGCTAATTTTATAGATTTCCACTTCGAGGCCTTGCCTTTGTCCCAGAATCCCTCAGCCCGGGAGATTAGTAGTTTAGAGACTGGAAAAAATAAGGTATTTTAAAATTCAGCATAAAACCCTCTCTTAGATTCAGTGAGCTTAAAAAAAATTTTTTTTTGATTGGAAAAGAGCCTGTTAGTGAAGGAGGAGCCAGGTCTGGTCCCTGCTCCACCGGGTGGCCAGAGAAGGGGTGCTCTGTTTCCAGCCCCCAGATGCCTACAGCCTCTGCAACATGGCTGGAACCTGCAGCCTAGGGAGGAGCAGAGAAGGGGGAACAGCTAGGCTCCATCCTGTGTGCTGGGAATGCGTAGGCCCTCCGCTCGACCCTCTGGGATCTGTGTACCCCTTGAAGCTACCCAGGATTTCCCCGATCCCAACCTCAAAGCTGTAGAGAAGGCTTCAGGCCACAGGCGTGCCGCCCACTTTGCCAGTAAGGCTGATTCCATTCTGAAGCAGACTCTCTCTGGGCCTCAGTTTCCCATCTAACCAAACAGCCAAAGTCCCTGGCCATGTGGCCCACCCAGCTCAGTGAAGCCCAGAGCTGCATGCCCACTGCACACGTACACCCCAGGCCACACACGCTCGGACCCTTGCCCTGGCACAGACAAGCAAGCGCAGGACGCGTTTGGCAGAGCTCATTCCACGAGCACCTCGCTATTGCATCTCTCACAGATGAAGAGTGTAATCACTCTGGCTCTCTGGGGGCCACAAGCTCAGAAACATCCTAATGAAAAATAAATGTATTTACAGGGAGACGTCAAAGCCACCAGGACGAGTCAAAGTAATATGCCTGCGACCAGCACGCGGACTTTTATTTCTTCCCCCTCCACGCTCCAGAGCTGCTCCTGCGGCGTGGAGAGATAAATATTTTAAATAGCGACACTTTGGCGATGCACGGTTATGCAAGACAAGGAATAATTAGAAAATAAATTACTTTTTTTAAACACAGCGTTACAAACAACGGGCGCATCAGATTACTCCTCTCCGCAGTCCAGGGCTGCGCAGCTCCAGAGGCCAGCCCGGCAAGGACCACGGGAAGCAACCACACACCAGCCTGTCCCCACAACCCCTAGATGGTGACATCCCCTCCCGCCTGCTTGAGGAGGCTCCCAGAATCGAATTGAAGACCACACTTGGCAGCTTCTAGAAAATCTCGGCGATGGAAAGGCTTCCTCCGGCGTCTCACCAGCAGTGGCGCAGACTAAAAATAGTTTAATCTCCTTGAAAGCAAAAGGAGCAATCAGCAAAACACACACTTGGGCCTGCGTGCTCCCCCCGCCGATCCTCACCATGCTCTGCCCCCCTCTGTCCAGGCCTGTCCCCACTGCCAACCATCATAAATTTCTGCCCAACCCCTGGGCAGCAGCCTCTGATCCCCCTCCCCCAATCTGAGGGAGGCAGCTCTTGCCCATCATTCAAGGCTCCTAGTGTCTGCAGCTGGGACCAAGTTACATATATGATATGTGTCCTTTAAGCCTTGTGACACCCCAGGAGGCAGGATAAGGAGTGATCCCTGCTTTACAGATGAGGAAACAGGCACAGAGAGGTGGAGTCACTTGCCCAAGGCTGGAAATAATAGAGGAGAATTCAGGTCTTGCCACTAGACAGCCTGGGCTGTGTGCTAAGGGAGGAGGGGTTCAGCCTCTGCAGAAAGGAGGCTGGTGGCTTTTAATTAGCATCAAGCCTGAGTCTCCATTGATGGTTCCTGAGACACAAAAGCTTTCCAGGGCAAGAAGTGGCAAAGGCTGGTAGGATGGGGAATGGGAGAGTCTCACACATTCAGGGGGCACAGGTCTATTGGTATGGGTCTGTCACACAGATGCATCTTGCCTATTGTGGCTGGAGTGACATTGTAATTTCACCATTTTTACCCACTGGCCGAGGATGGGGTCTGCACACCTGTGTTATGGCCCCAGCTCTGCGACCACCCTGCTGTGTGGTGGAGAGCCTATCCCTGTCCTCTCTGGGCCTCGGTTTCTTCAGAGATGGGCCAAGTCGATCTGAGGGACTGAGAGCCCGGCAGCAACTCTGTGCCCCCCCAGTCCTGCCTGGCACACTCTCTTGACCCTCCTTACTGAGCCCTACGTCTCCACTTTGTCCACTTGCCCTTGCCAGGACCTGATCTCCAATCCAGTTCCATGCCCTTCGTGATGCTCTTCACGGGCTCCCCGAGAATGCTGCAGTCTCTTCAGAGTTCAGAAATGCCTTCTGTCCCCTTCCCCCACCCTTCAGAGACTGAAGCCAGGACATAAAGCAATACATGGGGCTCTGGCGGGTGGTCCAGCTTGCCCAACCTCCCGAAATGCCATCAGGGAAGTTGGAACTGAGACCTCCTTTCATAAAATATCTTTCCTGGTAACCAGCAGCTGCAAAAAATTACTCCATAACCTCACTCCGAGCTTTTCAAAAATAGCCTGCGGGCCTGCTTCTAGAAGACGCTGCACTGCCCAGCCCTATCCATAGGGCGGAGGAAGGTAGCTCCATCTCCCCACTGCCCTGGCTGCCCAGTCCACCCCTTGGCCCCCTGGTACACTGGCCAGCTGTCCTCACATCCAGTCCTTGCTTCCTGTTCCAGCCATTGGCCTGGGTCTAGTCCCTTGCCTCCAGCCCAGTCTTTGCCTCTCCCTGCCCAGCCTTTGGTCCCTAGTCCAGCTCTTGCCCCCACAACTCCACGTTCCTCTGTTGCTACCTCAGCGCACATAGGGCTTGGTTCTGTCACCTGCAGCAACTCCACATCTTCTCATCTCAACATGACCCTGAGGGCAGAGACAACACTCTCACAGATAGGAAGCTGGAGCTCAGGTCACCTGATTGCGAGGGGCTTCTTTGGATCTGACCACCCCCAAGCTGGATCACTCACCCAGCTTCAGGAGAAGCTCGATTTAAACAGGTGCCAGTGGGGACTGAGGAAGGCACCACAAGCAGATGGAACAGGCAGGGCAAGGGCATGGCCCTGGGGAGCTTGGAGATGTGGGGCTGAGCTCAAGAGAGGACTCTCACTTAGAACAGCCTGAATCTTTGGGAGCTGCACCACGGGATGAGCCCTCAGCCCTCAGCCAAGGTCAGGGTAATGCCCTGCCCTGGTCATGGAAGCCCTAGGTAACCCTACCTGGGCACAAAGAAGGTGCTGGGGTGGGGGGAGGGGGGGCTATCCAGGGAATAGCTGGCACGCTGTCAATCAAGGCAGAACTTTATCCACAAAGCCCTTCCCCACTGCTGACTATGTAAGCCAGGCTAGCTGGGGCTTCCTACTGCATAGATGGGGGAACTGAGGCTTGGAATGAGGGGCACCTGGTCATAAGGAGAGAACCAGGCTGCTTAGGTTCCCTATTGAGCCCCCTGCCTCCCTGCCTTCTCCCTAAATCCCTTCCTCTGCTCCCTGATGCTAACCCCGAGCCAAGCCCTGGGCCTGATGCACTCCCAGGCACAGGGCAGCAGTTCTCAAACTGTGTTCTCTGGAGTCCAGGACAGGAAACA
Organism: Panthera uncia; assembly: GCF_023721935.1. NCBI lineage: Eukaryota > Metazoa > Chordata > Mammalia > Carnivora > Felidae > Panthera > Panthera uncia. The sequence goes on from NC_064816.1 coordinate 18,368,382, forward strand.
GGGCTCATGTGGAGGATAAGGGGCAGTGAGAGGGAGGTCAAGAGGCCAGCCAGCCTGCCGCCTCCCTCAGCCACAGAAAACCTCCTGCTTATCCATTCACTGGCCAGGGCCCTGCATGGAGTTCACTAAATGGTAATTACGGTCTCAGCTGCTATAAGAGCATGACAGCAAGTGGTGCCTAGGGGACTGAACTTATTCTTTCTCAAAACTTCCTGAAACCACAGGAAAGGGTTATTCAAAATGGCAAAAACCCACGGGTCAAAGAAAACATGCAGGAGGTGCTAGAAACAACATTTGGAAGCTGGAAGCAGATGGACCATGGACCGTGGTGATGGACTTGGCAGGCCCTGGGAGGCTCTCCTGTGCTGGCAGTAGGTTAATGTTGGGGAACCCCAAAGAACAAGACCTGAAACCCCAAATGGGAGGCTGAATGAAACTTCCCTGGGAACCTACGGCCCAGAAGGGCCATTTGGCCAGATCACCCACAATGAAATCAAATCCCATGAACCCCCCATCCAACCCCCCCGTGCCTGGATGTCACCCCCACATTCAGTGTCCCCACTCTCTGGTGGTGGTTTGACTTGAAACTCAGAGGATTGTGAGCCCCACTTCTCAGCTCCTATCACATAAACTCATCTGTTAGCTTAAATATGAGTAGACCAGGTAAAACCCTAAAACACGGAGGGGACACAGGCACATAGGAGGCAGGGACCAAAACAAACAAAAAGCTCCTGAAGGAACCTGGGCTACAGAAGGAACCATAAGTTGTGTATGCTAGGGTTGAAGAAATAAGTAAATATATTATTGATAACAAGAACTTGGCTTCTCACTGTTGGAGATGGAAGTCACAAAGAGGAAAGGAGGAAGACTCGAATGAACCTCGTTGCACTGGATTGGAGTCAGAAGTTTTGGTATAGATTCATAGTTCTGAATATACACACAGATAGATAAAGATGTAATCATAGGTATGTGTGTACACATGGGTAGCAGACGCACATATATTTCCCCAGTTCTGATCATGAGAGGGCCTGGAAGCAGTGACACCCCAGTAGCAAGGAGCACACTTGGCACACAGATCTTAATTTCTATATACCGCTTGCCAATGAACAGAACCAGAACTCCTTGGAGAAGTGGCTGATTCCAGGGAAAATACAAGATGAGCCTGGAGGATCTTTGTGGTAACAGAAAGTAAGGAAGTATTCAAATAAGGATGAGAGTATGTCAGAGGGGCAAAGGAGCCAACCTAGAAGAGCTCAAATGGCCAAAGCTGGAATGATTTGACCAAGAAAAGAAACAATGACAATCATGAATTATAACCTACAGAATAAGGAGTCATGAGTTGACACTGATATAAATAAATAATTGAATAAACAAGTAAGACAAGCAGTGGAGGAAGCAAGCAGACACCATCTTAACCAAGTAATCAAAATTAACATCACCAATAATAAGGCATACTGACATCATGTACTCCCTAATGTGATATGCTAAGAAGGACACATCATTTCTATGGTGTTGTTCCTAAAAATACATAACCTCAATCTACTCACAGGAAAACATCAAACACAAATTGAAGGATATTAAACAAAAATAACTGACCAGTATTTAAAAAACATTTTTTTTAAATGTTTATTCATTCTTGAGAGACAGAGCATGAGGGGGGATGGGGCAGAGATACAGAGAGGGAGACACAGAATCCGAAGCAGGCTCCAGGCTCTGAGCTGTCCGCATGGAACCCGACATGGTGCTCGAGCTCATAAACCATGAGATCACGGCCTGAGCCGAAGTCAGACACTTAACCGACTGAGCCACCCAGGTGCCCCTGACCAGTACTTTTTAAAAAGTGTCAAGATCATGAAAGACCAAGACACAGAAACTGTCACAGACCGGAGGAGCAACTAAATGCAATGTGGAACCCTGGTAGAGAAAAATGACATTAGTACAAAAACTGGTGAAATTCGGGGCACCTGGGTAGCTCAGTCGGCTCAGCCGGCTCAGCCTCCAACTTCAGCTCAGGTCATGATCTCACGGTTTATGAGTTCAAGCCCCGCGTTGGGCTCTGTGCTGACAGCCCAGAGCCTGGAGCCTGCTTCAGATTCTGTGTCTCCCTCTCTCTCTGCCCCTCCCCGACTCATCCTCGTGTGCGCGCTCTCTCTCTCCCAAAAATAAATAAAATAAAAACATTAAAGGGGCACCTGGGTGCCTCAGTCAGTTAAGTGGCCCATTTTGGCTCAGGTCATGATCTCATGGTCCATGGATTCAAGCCCCGCGTCAGGCTCTGTACTGACAGCTCAGAGCCTGGATCCTGCTTCAGATTCTGTGTCTCCTCTCTCTGCCCCTCCTCTGCTCATGCTCTGTTTCTCTCTGTCCCTCAAAAAAATGAATAAAAATGTTTAAAAAAATTCAGAAAAAACTGGTGAAATTCAAATACAGTCTTCACTTTGGTTAGTAATAAGGTACCAGTGTCAATTTCTCCTTAGCTTTGATACTTGCATTATGGTTATACAAGATGGGGAAATTGGGTGAAGGGTCAGAAAATTTCTATGCTATTTTGTCAACCTCTCTGTAAGTCTAAAATTACCTCAAAACAAAGGAGTTGGGTTTTTGTTTTGTTTTTTAAGTAGGTTCCATGCCCAATATGGGGCTTGAACTCATGACCCTGAGATCAAGCGTTGCATAGTCTACCAACTAAGCCAGCCAGGGTCCCCAAAGGAGTTTTTTGTTTGTTTGTTTGTTTGGTTTTGTTTTTTAAGCTATAATACTATCATCCTCAGAGAGCAAACAGGCATTGTCGCAACAATGAAACAAGAGATAGATGTTATTTTTTCAAAGGATCAAAGAGAGATCCTGGAAATTAAAAACAGGGTAACAAAATGTAAAACTTGATAGAAAGGATGGAAGATAAAATTAAGAATCTCCTGACAAAAAAAAAAACACAATGGAAAATTGGAGAGAAAAGAGAAAAAAAAAGTCTGAGTTAAAGGTTCTAGAAAGAGAACAGAAAATATTAGGAGGGACATAGTCAAAGAAATCATTCAAGAAAACTTCCCAGAACTGAAGGACATGAGTGTCCAGCTTGAAGTGTTCACTGAATGGTAAGGAGTGGAAATAAACCCCACTAAGGTATATCAGTGTGGAATTTCTGAACGCTGGGCATAGGGGAGAAAGTTTCTAGAGGATAAAGATCAGCCCATGTACAAAGGACTGGGAATCTGAATGAACTTTGGACCTCTCCAGAGCAACTCAAAAAGCTGAAAGGAATGGAGCACTGCCTTAGGAATTCTGAGGCAAACAGTTTCCACACTGGACTTACACACCCAACTAAAATCTCTGCCAAGTGTGGGGGAGAGGGCAGGCTTTCTGAGACATGGAAGTCTCAAAAGTCTAGCTCCCGCGTACCTTCCCTCAAGAAGTCAACTGAAAATGTCCTCTACCCAAACAAGGGAGAAAATCAGAAACCAAGGAAGTGGAGCCCATGGTATCCAGGAAACAGGGATCCCAACCCAGATGAGAGGGGAGGGAGATCCCAGGCACAGTCTGAGCCACAGGCTGTGTTCGCAGGAGCAAGTAGGGGGCTCCAGGTAAGACTTCCTGGGGCAGTTTACTGGACAGAATCCCAGGTGGATCTGCATGTATGACAGGAGGTCAGAGAGAAGAGCAGGGGGTTTGGGGCAGCATGAGCAAAGGTTCACAGAAAACTAAGCAGACACCAGACAGTTGTTATCTGCAGAAAAAAAATGTAAAAATTGTACCCAAAAGTGTGTACTATGAGTTACAGTTCTGAATAGCATCTGCCCAAGTCAGGACAATGTCAACACTGAGTCCAACCCCACCCACATCACGGTGTGATGGTGTGGGAGGGTGAAGGATAGGACTGTGCGTGGGGAAGAGGGGAAGAAAGGGAGAGGAGGACGTAGCTCGGAGAGCTACGTCCTCCTCTTCCCTAGTGCGTGTCCGTGGATAATGCCTAAAACTGAGCAATCGTGAAGTAGTGACATAAGTATGTCATTTAGAGATACGGAGTTCTGAGATTAGAAAGTGACAGCCTCTGGGGAGTTGGAAATGGAGAGGAGGGGGCTGCTGTGCTCCTAACACAACATGCCTGTTAAAACCATGGCTTTATACTATGTGCATATATGACATTGATTTTAAAACCCTGACTTTAAAAATCCATATAGAAATGTAAGAATAAGAAAAAAATATTAATAAAGGGAGAAAGGAGGGGGATGTGGGAGAAAGAAGAAAGGAAAAAGAACAATGTAGGCAGAGGAGTCAGGGGCAGGAGATGGACTGCTTTGACTCCCACCTCTGGCCTGCAGCCAGGAGCCTCCAAAGGGCAGAGCTGATGTTGCGCTCTGTTGACATCACCACCACCTCTGTTTACTCTTACTGCAAATGAAGGGGGTTCGAGGTTTCAGTTCCCTGATCAGCTGAGTACACAGACCTGGCTCCTTAGGCCAAAACATCAACTCAGTAGTAGTGACCCTGGTCTGGGTGACCCCTCACCCCCACTTCTACCTTTCCCCAAAGTTGGGGTAATCAGAAAGCAAGCTGAGGGACAGCAGCCCACAGTGGGGGATGGTACCAGGTGGGGAGAGGAAGCTCTACATCTTCCACAAGGTGCAGCCATGGGTGTTCTCATTACCTCTGCACCGACCTCTACTTAAACCTGTGCCAGACTCACAGGCAGCCTTGCTTGGGGAGGGCTGAGGAGGGAAGGGACTGCCTGAAAAGTGGGGCTGGGTAAGCCACAAATGTCTGTGCAAACTCTCACCCACTCCCCGGGATCCCAACTCCTCATGTAATTTCCTGGAAAATGCAAACACCTGCAGCCCTTCAACACAGTGGCCTCCTTGCACTAGACGAATGTCCACCCCAGGGGCCCCTCGGTCCCAGGGAGGGAGGGGGGACGAGTGTGAGACCTGCAAAGAGGAGCTTCACACAAAGCATAAGCTCAGATGAGAGTTGGGCTCAGCTGGAGGAAATCCGGAGCCCTCAGGGAACAGAGAACCAGACATTGGACCCAGACCCCTGGTCTGGGTCTCAAAAAGGAAGATTGCAAGGCAGGTAAGCACCATGGGAGAGCCCCTTTGTCACTCAGGCCTTGTCCTTCCCAGGAGCCTTCAAGACCCTTATATGCCTCATTGTGCATCACTGCATGGAAAAGGAGCTCCAGGGTCCCCAGGGGACAGGTGGTGGCTCTCCCAGCCCCATGGATAGACAACACCTTTCCCAGCTCTGCCAAGGGTTCCTTCCTTCCTTCCTTCCTTCCTTCCTTCCTTCCTTCCTTTCTTTTAAGTTTATTTATTTATTTTGAGAGAGAGAGAGAACAAGCAGGGGAGGAGCAGAGAGAGAGGGAGAGAGACAGAATCCCTGCACTGTCGGTGTAGAACCCAATGTGGGGCTTGAACTCACGAATCCATGAGATCATGACCTGAGCTAAAACCAAGAGTCGGATGTTTAACTGACTGAGCCACCCAGGTGCCCCATCTTTTTATTTTTTTTTTAAGTTTATTTATTTATTTTGAGAGTGGGGAGCGGCAGAAAGAGAAGGAGAGAGAATCCCAAGCAGGTTCTGCACTGTCAACATGAAGCTCAATGTAGGGCTGGAACTCATGAACCATGAGACCATGTCCTGAGCCAAAGTTGGACGCTCAACTGACAGACCCACCCAGGCATCCCTCTGCCCAGGGTTTGTAAGGAGGTTCTATGGGTATATATGCTGTTGGTGAGACTCGTGCAGGTGGCAGAAGTACCTACTCTGGGAGACAGTTTGAGGTGAGAGGCAAAGACCCAGTCTGACGGTCCTGTCCAATGAGAGAGCCCCCTGGCCTCCTGGAAGCTCCAATCTGCTATGGGTACAGCCACAGCCCTCAAAAAGATGTATCTGAGGGGGTGACAGTGTTCAAGCCCTGGGGGTCCTAGTCTGAGCTGGGAGGCTACCAGACCCCCGTTGATGTGGAGCAGTGAGTTCTCAGGGCCAGTCTCCTGCCTTCTCCGCCCCCCCACCCCAGAAGGCTCCAGACCTCCGTTCCCCCTGAGTAGTTCCTCCACCACTTAGCAACGGAGACAATTTACATAATGCATCAAGTGTGAGAGCAATAATGGCTGGGGAAGCAGGATGCCTGTTAGTGGCTCCTCGGGAGGGAAAATACCTGTTCCCACACCACCACCTCCCCCATCACGGACTGGCCGTGAGGCTGCTGGGAAGCAGGTACCTTTAAGTGCTCAGTGCCACCAAGAGGGAAGGGCCTCCCCAGCCCTGGACATAAAGCAACCTTGGGACACAGATGCATGCAAGAGGAAATTTCCAAAGCACCCGAGTTTTGAACATAAATCCACCCAGCCGTACTCTGGAGTCTGCACTCCTGCTGGGCCTGGGCCCTGCATCCGGAGCCTTCCCGGAGGAGGAGGTACTCCAGCAGGCGGGAAGCTGTAGCCGGAGGCCAGGGAGCTAGGCTGCAGCTGCCCAGGAGGCGGTCACGTTCAAACACAAAGGCAGAGATGGAAGGGGGAGAATACATAAAAATTACTGGCATGGTAATTGCTTTTTATATAAATGTTCTTTTAAAAAGTTTTCCCCAGTGTGAAAGTCCCTCTTTAAAAAGAATAAATTCACTGCACACCAATTTATTCTGTGCCTGTAGATGGAGCATAATGAAGGCTCCTCTGTCAACACCTGATCAAGAGGCAAGTGGCTGCCACTTGACCCAGCTTCCGGGTCTTCCTCCACGAAGATGAGGCAGGCAGCAGCGGAGCCTGGGAGTCTGGGGGCAGCAGGAAAGTGGGGAATTGTCATCCAGGAAACTCTGGGCCTTAAGGCCAAGCCCAACAAATGGCATTAGCGCCTCAGGAGCTGCACTTGAGTGGAGCATTCAGAATAGGGGCAGCCACTGTCACGCACAAGGGGAGATATATGTGGCTGTAGGAGCTGGGATGCATGGGGGGGGGGACAGGAGAGGGGAGGTGTTCAGCAGGCTTCTGGGGGGTGGGGATCAGGCCAGGGTCTACCTACAGGGCATATGCAGGAAGCTGGCTAGTGACAAGATACCTGGTGGGTATAAGTGGGAGAGGTCTGTCCTGGGCTTCCTGTCCAGGAAGCTCAAGCTCTGCTCGAAGCCTGTAGACACCCAAACTGTTTGGCCATCTCCAGAAAGTAACGCTTCCGTCCAGGGAAGGAAGGGCTACTCTCCCTCACCAGGATGCCCAAGACCTAGGAAGGAAGCTCCTACACATGGCCACAGCTCTGTCATCTGTGAAATGGGAACAATGTCCTGGTGGCCTCACCACCCAGCCTCTCTGAGCAGTGGACTGGGGACGATGAGGACTGCCTGCACAGGCCTGTGCTCTCCAAAGTGGGACCACTTGGTTCAACACCCATCCCAGGATGCAGACACACATGGGTGTGAGGACACAGATCCATAGCCGACCAGCACCTTGTCCCCCCTGCAGGGCTGCTGAGCACAGCGGCAGGCAGAGTAACTTGGGGGGATGTGTCCCATACATGGGAACATGGTGTGTGCATGAATGTGAGCTCCTCACCCACAGATGAGATTTCTCAGCTTCACTAATTAACCAGTTAAGTAGTTCTCGCCTGACACAGAGCTCCTGGCACCTGCCTCTTCGCAGGCCCACCCTGCTCTGTAAGCATGCCTGCTCCCACCTCCATACAGAGCTCAGCCACATACACATGCGTGCATATGCACACTTGCCTGGTCACACCCCCCATGAAGCACACATGCTTTCCTGAGCACATGCACGTGCATACCTGCTCACGCCCCCACACACAGCACACATGCAGGTTTGTGGGTTCTCTTCTGTGCGTGCACATACTCACATCCCACATGCAGCATCACGCTCCTGTCCTCTCCCACACGTGGTCAGTCACACTCCACCTTACACAAACCTCTATAGGTCAGAGAGGTGTCTCCCAGTGAGTCAAGGGACCAAGAATCAATCACAGGGGGCTGCCTGCCTTCTAGGTCTGACTGCCCTGTGCCGGTGGACTCTGGGGAGGCCTGGGCATGACCCTGCTTTCTGGTCATGATCTCCCTACCCCATATAATGCCCATCAGAGGCTCCTGGCAGCTCCTGTCTTCTCTGTGTACCCAAAGGATGGAAAAGTAGAAGGGAGTGGGGACACCAGACATCACTGGCCTCAGCCCCAACGTGGAGGGCTTCCTGAGGGAGGGAGCTGTGGGTTGGGTTTAAAACTGGGGTCAGACCCAGAGGGGATGGGGGTAAGTGAGGAGAGTGGCAAGTGGACGAGAGAGAGAAGCTAGGATGTCTAGTGGGAATGGGGCAGGCACAGCAATGGCTGGGTGGCCCAAAGGCTCCCTGCTCCCCCTGCCCAGGCCACACACCTTGACCAGGCCTTTAAGTCACTCTGGGAACAGCCCATCATCTCCCACCCCAGCCTGATATCTGGGTGCCAACACATCTTGCAGCTGGCTCTTCTCTTGAGCCCTTTTTCACGGCCCCCACACCCTCCATTCCCTCACATAGGGGGACCAAGCCTGGCAGACCCCATGTCAGCCTACCTGTCTGGGGGCATCTGGCACTGCAGGTCTATCTTGATGCAGGGTCTGTTTCCCCATGTGGGGCTGAATGGTTCCCATGGTCCTGTGGGACAGTCAGAGCCCTGGACTTCCCCCTCTCAGTCCTCAGATGCCTGCCACTTTGTTTATCCATCGAGCAGTTACTAGCTAACACCTACTCCATGCCAGCCTGTGGGCACACAGATGCATATCTGTACACTGCAGGCATGTGTGTATATGTGCATCCCATGCGTGTGCAGCCTGCTTCTCCACCCAGACTGTACATCCTCTTAGGGGGGGCCCAGCCCCCGATCCCACACTCTGACCCCAGGATGCTCGAGCCTTAGGGCTCCCTGATTCATAAGAACCCAAGGATGGACAAGGAGGGGTCTGAGGAGTCTGTCCAGGATCTACCCCCTGCCTCCACCCACACATACAAGTAGCCAGCTAGCTGCCCTGCAGAGCCCGGAGAGAGGTATGTGAACCAGGTCCCAGGGCCAGGAGAGAGGTATGTGAAAGACAGGAGGTTTAAGGCTCTATAACCTTCTCCAAACTCTAGATCTTTGCTCACAAGGACTGGAGAGCCATGCTCAGAGAAGGTGCAGGAAGGCCAGGCTGAGCTTGCATCTCCTGCCTGGTCGTGGTAAATGCTGCTCATGCTGCCCCTGGGGCCGGCTGTGGTTTGTCAGAACCAATTACTTCTCTGCCTCTGCCAAATGCTTGGGGCTCCACAAATCTCAGGCAAGTGTCCCCGTGGCTGCCACCGATCCAGCAATGCATGGGCGTAGAGGAGCAGGGAGGAATGCAGATCGGGTCAGCCATCCCCAGGGGCCCAGCATGGAAACCCATTTGGTCCTCTACCCCCATCCCCCATCTCCCACCCCTGATCATCCACACCAGCTCCTGGCTCTGGACATGCAGCCCCATTGCTCTCCCAAGGTGACTGCAGAGGCCAGCGGGGAGGGAAGCAGATCCTGGCCTCTTCTCAACAATCTGCAAATATCAGCCCCCATCGGAGCTGACCCCCAGCTGTCCTGGCTACAAGGCCAGCATGTCTGGGGACCCCAGGAGAGAGCTAGGGTATTCACCAGAACAGTCTTACTGTGTGTGTGGGGCGGGGAGTGAGGGTGTCTTGCATTAGGAAAGTCTAGCAGACAAACATCTTAGACTCCCAAGATGGAAGGATTGTGGGGCATCCACTTCAGGAAAGGAGTATTGTGTAAAGCCATAGGTTCTCAACCAAAACTTCCAGACAGAGGCACTCTGTCTGCCTGGTGAGGTTCTGACCATGCCTCTGAGATCGTCTCTTCTTTAAACTGAGGGACCTCATGCCTGGCTGGCTCAGCTGGAGGAGCATGCAACTGGAGTTGTGGGTTCGAGCCCAGTGCTGGCTGTAGAGATGACTTAAATAATTAAGTTTAAAAAATAAAAATAAAAAAATAAACTGACGGGCCCTGATCAGAGAATCTTTCACACATCCCTGGAGCTGAGGATCAAGAACCCATGATCCTCAGCCCTGGCCTTGGCCACACCATTTCCTGACCCACCACCCTATCCCCAGTGCCAGTACCTGGGGCTGGCCCAGAGATCAGTGGTTTCCTACCACCTCTACTCTACTGCCAGCCAAGCCCCATGCCCAATCCACCAGGCCTGGAGACAAGCTGCCAACTGGCTGACTGATTTGAGAAACCGACACACAGGCCTCTTCTGGGGTATAGGGGACCTTCCCTTCACTTCTGCCGGCCTCCTCCCTAGGGATGCCTCTGCAGCTGCCTCCCTAGGTTCCTGGCCCAAGAAACCACTCACCTTTCCCTGGCCCATAGGCCCTGTTTCTTCAAGCCCTGGTGGCTTTTGTGCCTCTCCCTGTAAGGTTCCCAAAAGATGTCATGGTCAGCCAGTGCTAAAGACTGAATATTTGTGTTGCCCCCAAATCCATATGTTGCAACCTAATCCCAACATGATGGTATCTGGAGGTGGGCTCTATGGGAAGTGATTAGGTCATAAGGACAGAGCCCTTGTAAATGGGATTAGTGTCCTTATTCCAGACCCCAGAAAGATCCTTCACCCTCCCACCATGTGAGGACATGGCAAGAAGAGAGCTGTCTACAAACCATGAAGTCTACGAACCATGAAGTGGGCCTTCACCAGACACCAAATCTGTTGACACCTTGATATTGGAATTTCAGCCTCCAGAACCATTAAAAATACATTCTGTTGTTTATAAGCCACCCGTCTATGGTATTCTGCTATAGCAGCTAGAACAGACTCGCAGCAGGGAGGAGAAAACGGATTTCCAAATTCCTGGGCTGAGACAAGCAAAGGGGACACCTTGGGCATCTGAACTTCCCCAAACTGTGACCAATTCCTAGAAGGGGAAGCATCTGATAGATGGGGGGAGGGGCGCATAAAGGTACCCCCACATTTGCAGGACTCTGTTTGCAGCCTTTCCTTGTCCCTGGTCCCTTAAGATCCTCTCATCTCCCATGAGAATAGAGGCACTCGGGTTCCTACTTCACAAATGGGGGAAGCAAGATTTAGAGGGGCAGGACAACAGGCCTCGGGTCCCTCAGTGTGGGAAGACCCAGCCCCGCCATTCCTGCCCTCTCCAGTCTTTCCACCACCACCCACCACGGGGTTGCTGCCCATGGCACAGGTTCCAGGTTCAAACTCCAGTTCTGCCACTTACCAGCTGCAGGACCTCAGGCAGATCTCACCTTAGGAATGCACAACTCTCTTCTCCAGATCTGAGCTGGTCCCTATCCTCTGGAACTGACCTTGGATGTGGCCCCACAGTGACCTCCTGACACAAGCTGGAAGCTGATGGTCACTCTCCCATGCCTGTACCACCAGCCATGGGTGTGCTGATCCCACCCAGAGAGGCCTCTCCCACAGACCTGTCCCCACCACACCCACGACCTCCACAGGCACCTGGGCAGCAGCTCCTCACTAAGACTGTGCCAGAACTCCAGAAGCCTCCTAGCAGGGCTCCCTGCTCCAGCCTCCCCCTCTAAGACTCCAGGAGCAAGAGGCTCTGAATTGGCCATGGAGGCAAACACCCACTCAGGCCCTTCTGGGGGCCTTTCTGTCACGGCATCCTCCACCTGCTGTGAGGTCTTTCTGACCTAACATCCTCACACTCTGTGGGGAGTAGGAAGAGGAGAGGCCTGGGAGAAGACAGGGGCTGAGAAGGGTACTGGCCCAGCCTTAGCAGTCCTGGAGGAGCCCTTGGGGTCGGGGAGGCTCTAGCAGCTGGTCCCCATGGAAGGGATGGCCAACTATAAGCCAGGGCCCCTGGGCAAAGTGTCTCAGGGCAGCCCTTCCCCCACACTGACCTCCCTGCACCCCTTCTCTGATGGGAGGGTGTGTGGAAGGGGTGCCGGAGACCCAAGCCAGTCAGCTGGCCCTCAGGCAGGAGTTCCTGCCACAGATTAAACGGCTTTTGAAAAGCTTCAAAAATGGAATTTTCTCCTGTAGGCGACAAAGGAGTGTGTGGGGGGAGGGGGCAGGCAGGAGGATACACAGGCTCCCTTTCTCACCACACAGTACTCAGAAGAGAGCATCCCAGACCTTAAGTGGGGGGAGGGGCAGAAGAGGCACCATCCCCCCAGGACAGGCCTGGAAGGAAAAGAAGTGGGGAGCCTGCGCTGGGGAGACAGAGAGGGGGTCCAGGCAGGCTTCGGCCAGGCTTCCATGCATCTGCCTCTGTGTATCCAATTATGCTCAAGTGGCAGCCTCACCATGTTTCAGACGCCCTCCCAGGAGCCCCTCCTCAGCCCCATGCATCCCCGCTGGGTGCCGAGCAAGAGGACCATATGGAGGGAATAATAAGACAATTAACTTTCCATTAAAGAATAATATATGTGGGTTTTTAGGGAGGCGAGCGGCAGCAATCCCTACCCAGCGGCATATTTCACACTCGCGGCCCCCCCCCCCCACCTCAACCCGGACGCACCCCACATCCTGATCATCTTCACCAGGAGAGAGAAGGGCTCCATTGGGACTCACTAGGAGGTGGCTGGAGGATGGGTGGCAGCTTTGTGAGGAGCAAGAGCAGAGCCCCTAGGACTGAGGCTTCTGGAAGCCTTGAGGAGAGGTTATGATGAGCCTGGGTGGGGCTCCCTCACCACCCCTCACTTGACTCTGACCTGTGCTGGTCCCCAAGATGAGGGAAGGGGTTGGGGGTAGGGGTCTGCCTGGCCAAGGAGCTGCAGGCCTGACTCTGGGGGCACATGTGAACCACGGTGCTCTGACAGAAAGACCAACTACGGGGTCTGGGGTTCACAATCACTTGAGTTCCCCTTTCCTGACCCTCCAGGGGCTGTTCTGTTCCCTGGCACCTCCCCCTACCCCAGCTTCCTTCTTTCTCTTCTGCCTCAGCTCCCTCTAGGGCTCTGAGCTTCCCTGGCGCTTTTGGACAGTGCTAACCCCACCTGAATGCCCAGAAGCCCAGAGAGGACCCTCCCCAGTGGAGGCCAACAACAGCGTTGGCCAGCGCCCCCAAACCAGTATGTGAGTATGCATGAGTTTCAGGAATTGGTGGTACCAGTCAGTGGGGAGAGTTGGAGAAACAGCAGGAGGCGTGTCTCAAAGGCACCTAAGAAGGGGCCCTGTTTCCACTTTGCTGAGCCCCTCAGGAAAGGCACTCTTGATGTGGCCAGACTTTGGTCCTTGCCAGGAGCCAGCTCCAGATGTGGCACTCCGCAAATATTAATTACACATTCCCAAGGAGCAGTGAGCAGGCGGGGTACAGGGATGGCCAGGGGCAGACAAGATGGGCTGGGACTGTGGCACCATCACTGGTTCAAAAATGCCATTCCTGGCTACCCAGAGAAGTGAGGACACATGGATGCCATTGGTCTGAATCACCATGACAGTCCAGAGAAGCACAGCAGTGGGGAGGGGAGCAGGAGATTTGGTTAGGGATCTGAGTCCCAGGGTCCTATTTTTTGTGGATGTAGCTCCATGGCTTAGGGGAGGGGTTGCCTCAGGGTAGCTCCTCCAGGCAGGCCCCAGGCCTGCACTTCTAGCTTGGTGCTTCTCCCCATCCCCACTACTACTTAAGATTGGCCTGTCAGGGCTCCAGGATGGGACTGGCTAGAGAAGACTGTCACTCAGGACCTTGGTTTCCCCATTTATATGAAAGGACTACAGGAGTAATTAGCAGCATGCAGCTAGGCTGAGGCCATCATGGAACTGCAGCAGCCAGGGATGTTGACAGGGCTCTAAGCCATTTCTGCCCCAATCAGGAGGCGAGGCAGGAGGGGTTGATGTGGAATGAGAAAGGCCCCGATGGGTCTAGACTTGACTTGACACTTCTCAGAGGATGGCCTGTGGACCCCAGGCATGATCATCCCAGGTCTCAGTTCCCAGCCCAGCTCTGGTCAGGAAGCCCTCCCTCACCCCAGAGAGAGGATCTTCTTACTTCTTTCTTTAGAAACTCTGCAAAGAAGGTGTCTCACCCAGGTCAGAAACCCATCTCAGGATGACACACACCTGATGAGCCACTGATGCTTCCTCATGTCTGACTACAATCTCTCCAGCTTTGCTTTCCCACAAGGTCCCCAGAGTTGTTCCCCTTCTACCTGGACACCCAGTCAAAAGTCAGTAGGTCTCTGGCTATACCCGTCAGAGTGACCTGGTCTTCAAAGTGGGGAGACCAGCCATCTCCACATCCTCCCCCATGCACCCCCAGGCACCTGATGAATTATTCATCCTGATCAGCCTCATTATGTAAATGAGTTCAGAGCCCAAGCATATGCTCTCTGCTCTTCCCTGCGCCGCCCCCCCCACCTCGCCCCAGAGGATGGGGACAATATGGTGGTGATGGGGGAGGGCAGAGTAGGAGCTTGGGAGACCATCATCAGCCTCCAGGGGTTCTGGAGGGCACAGAGTATACAGTCCACACTTTCGTGGCCTGTTCACATCAGGAGTAGACCAGGGCTTGGGGTGAGGTGGGGCTGGGGTACCCAGGGCTGGCATGGCTTAGGAGTGTCCGGCTAAGCATGGGGGTGGGAATGACATGTGAGAACCAGGCCACAGCAGGAGCTCCCACTGTGTGCTGGACCTGGGCTTAGATGAGGAAACATGATGCGGTCTTCACAGAGCCCCCACATCCCACCTAGGTGTGCCATGGCTTCTAACCTGTAAGTGGGCCCCAGTCTGCACCTAGCCATGCCCCCACGAGGTTGTGATGAGGTCAGGAGGAAGAAAGTGCCAAGTCAAGGAAAATGCTCCCAAATGCCACTGTCTGCAGTTTCTGGACTCTTGCAGCTGCCAGCTCTTGCAGCGCCCAGCTTCTGGGAGTGGGGCAGCCTCTAGGACTAGGGTAGGGGGAGAGGGCAGCCATGCAGCAGAAGAAGGCCAAGGGGGCCCAGATATCAGGACACCCTGGCTGTAGGGTGTTTGGGGGTGGCACGGAATCAGCTCAGGGAGACCTGGGGAGGCCACTGGGGAATGAGGCTGTCAGCTTGGCAGAGCTGGTGCCAGGATCCCCGGGAGCGTCTGCAGTTGGGTCAGGGCTCTGCTGCAAGCATCCTCCTGACCCATCGGAGCTGGGCATAGGCTGGGTACATGGGCCCTCTCACGTGCATTTGAAGGAGAGCCATGGTGACTCAGTCAGATTTGGGATGGGCTGTAGGGGGTGGGGAGGCTGGCTGCCTCCCGCTCCCGTGGGATTGTCCTTTTCCTCTAGAATTCTTCACCTGCTTCCCTGCCGCCCACCTCACCAGAGTGTCCAGTGCCAAGAAACAGGCCCAGAGCTGTCAGCGGGAAGTAAGAGGCTGAGGTAGCAGTGAGAAAAAACTGGAGCAGGACAGAGAGCCGCTGGAGAGCTGGCACCCGTCGGTAGGGAGAGGGATGCCAGGAGGAGCCAGCCAGGAATACCAGGTCAGCACTCCTCTGCCTGCGGCCAGGCTGGCCACAGCTACACCAAGCATGGCCCCTGCTCTAGCCCAGCTCCTCACTTCCCCAGGTTCATCCTGCCCACTCTTCCAAGAGGTGCAACCAGAGCGGGGAGCAGCACCCCGGAACAGGAGTCAGGAGTCCCATCCCAAGTCTCAGGTCTGCCACAGCTGGCTGCCTGACTTTGGTTATGGATGGCCAGGTGGGGGTGGGGCAAAATGTGCTCGTTGACGAAAGTGTCTGGAATCACTCAATTCCCATCAGAAAGGAAATGATCAACACATCCTAGGAATGAAAATGATCAGTAAGGGGAATTCATATTTCTAGAAAAGGGGGTGTATCTGTGTCAACCTATCCACTGCTATTCTCACCACCTTGTCCTCTAGCCAGACCTCCCAGCTATGCCATGGACCAAGAATGAGAATCAGAGAGGGTCCAGGACTCTCCCAGGAGCACACAGTAGGGGTGCTGAGCTAGGCTTCTATCTCTGGTTCTCACCAGCCAGGGAGCTCAATTGTTTAGACAGAACCAAATCGCATGCATGAAACGTGTGCATTATTTTCTCGCTGGCAAACTATCAGGGTCTGAGTTGTCCATGACTATAAAATAAATAATGTCCTCACACTGAGAATTTGAAGCGTGGAAGGTTCTTGACCGGAGGTGCATAGTTAACTCCTTATGTGGGGTACATCTTATGTTACAATACAAAACTTGGAAAGGTACTTTGCACACATTCTAGGGAACTATCATTTCTTCATTAACCTACAAGGCTACACTTGGCAGTGCCCACTTAGAACCTAGTTAGTGCCGGGTGCTATGCCTGAGCATAAATTCACTTCTGTTCTGGAACAGCTTTTCCTACAGTGCCTTCTCTGGGAAGCTCTGCTGGCCTCCAAGTACGGCCGAGTCACTGAGAGTTCACAGGAAGAGTGGGATGGGGGTTACTACAATTCAAGCCCAGCAATCAGGGCTGGGAGGTTCAGAGAGGTTGGGCCACTACGGGGAGCACACCCAGCAAAATTATTGGGGGCTGAGATCTTCAGACCTGGACTCTCTCTCCTTGTCATGCTACCACCTTGTTAGCCACCCCTGATCGGCCCATTTGTGCCAGAGGTCCTACATCCACAGCCAGTGTCAACATACTCACTGCCACCCCTATTTCCTGAGTGCCTGCTATAAGCCAAGCAGGGGGAAAGGACCAAGGACAAAACCCCATGGTAGCTTCCCCATAGAGGTGACACCTGCTGATCCCAGTCCTGACCAAGAGGGATGACACAAACAGAGGCATATCTAATCACTGGGTCAAGACCTGGACTCTTGGCTAAACCACCTACAGTAACTCTGTTTACTCTGCTGTTCCCGGGACAACCATCGGCAGAAGAACCCTGTTAATCCCCTGCTCGGTTCTTGTCAGGCGTCCTGGCCCAAGCCTCTAGCAACGAGCTCCCAAAGTCCCACAGGTCCCTGGGAGTCCCCCCAAGCACTCCAAGAGCTCAGCTCTCAGAGCTTCTGCATCTCCACACAAAGAGCGAAGGCTCAGGAACCTGACAGCGACACATTTTGCAGCCTTCTGGGGGTGACGGATGGCCTGCTCTTCACATCACTATTTCAAACATTAACATAATCTCCGAGGATGAATGTGGTCGCTGGCGCCTAATCAATCACCCCTCCTGCCCTGATCCCTCAACTTGCCAAGCACAGGCTTTCAACCCATCTTCTGCTACAGCACCTTGAGCAACCAGCACTGCTCTCCATTGTTGTTTGGCCTGGCCACCCCACTCATTGCATGGACAGTCCTCAGCCTCCATGCACAACTGCATCCTGCACCCTCCAGGGCCTGCCCTCCTGCCTCAGGTGCTGCCTCAAACACAGACCTCACCCACCTGAAAACCCGAAAGCCCAACACCCCGACATCAGAGCTCACTGGATACTGCTCAGTACTGGGAAGAGCAGACCAAGACCTGGAGGAGCCACTGATTTTCTAGTTACTTCCCTACCTGCCCCCATGGGCCCAGCAGTGTCCCACCATGCCAAACCTTCCTCATTCCTTATTTCTGAAGTCCTTCTCCCACTCCCACTCAGAAAAGGGTCTCTGAGCAGAAAGCAAAGGGTACCAGGGCTTACCTCACGGAGCTGCTGGACGCCCCCAAAAATCCGCATCACGCCATCGATCTCTTGCTCCAGGCGCCGGGCCCAGTGCTGCATCCTGTGTGCATAGAGGAGAAAGGTGTCAGGAGGGCCCCCCCTCACAGTGCTGGGACAGCCCAGCACCGAGTGACCTGGGGCATGACCAGCACGAAGTGCTGAAGTGGCATGAAGCAGCCACTCCTTCAGAACTCAATTTTCACTAGAGGAGAAACAGAGGCTAGGAAGCAGAGTGAGCCTATGATTCCTTTTGAAGACTAGACCTGGTGGCCCAGGCTCTCCTCACGTACTGTTGGACAGCCGGGGAGGAGAGCAGATTGTAGTTTAAATGCACTGAGGGAGTCCAGCAGCTCCAAGAAGCCTGCAGGGAGACTATTTTTCACTGTGAAGAGCTAGCCCTTGATGTGGATGCTCTGAACATGGGGACTTTGGACACCAGGGAAGAGGGGGACATGAGTGAGCCACGCGGGGGCTAGGATCTCAGAGTCTCCTGTCCCCAAGGCTGGGTGGGGCCTGAGGAAGGGGAGGGAACAGGAGTCACTGCTGTCACCACCAAGTCATTGTGTAGCTGGGGGCAGATCCCTGCCTGCCCCCCTCCCAGCCCCCCGGACGCCTCAACTGAGAAGGATTTGGAGAACCTGAGGCAGAGACAGCCCTCACCTTTCCAGCACCCGGGCAAACAGATGCTATCTGAAGCTCATACGTACACACCCTGCATGAACTGGCCACCCACAGGTCCAGTTCAGACTGTCCCACCCCTTTCTGGAGGCCTGGCAAGTCTCATGAGTCTTTCACCTAAGCCACCTGCCTGAGCAGGTCTCCTTCACACTGGTGTTACTGTGAACGCATACTACCCTATCTGTGTCTCAGTTTCCTCCTCTAGAAATTGGGTATAATTTAGGGCCACCTCACAGGGTATGAGAAGGACATGAAAGCAGGTGGTGAAGGGTGTTGCACAGGAATATTTGTGAGTGGACAGGATGGACAGATGGCCACACAGCTCAGTATTCTCAGCCCACATGCATGAACAGGAATGGCATCTGGGGAGAGGCTTGGCCCAGGTTCTAACCTGTGACCCTTCCTTCAGGCAGTACGAGATCAGGTGAGCAAAATCATAGCGGTCCTTGACAAAAGCCAGCCAGAGAGATGTTCTCCACACTTCCAAAGGTGTTCTCTGCTGTGACACAGGCCTCTGCGCCAATGCATCTGAAAAGGCATCTCAACTTCCTCAACCCACCAGATGCAGAACAAGGCCGTTCCAGGGAGGGCTCATAGGAGGGTTACCACAGAGATTTAAATACACCACGGGTTAAGCACAGTCCACAGGGCAAGATACAAGTTGGGTGATACCAGCCCCCCAGCCTCTGGAGGAGGGACCCAGAAGCCATAGGATCCAGGAGGTTGTGTCTGGCCCTGGGCCTGCTACCTCCCTTACACTCCCCAGTGCCACTCAGGGCCAGGACTCTGCTAGCTCCCTGGGTCAGAAGAGCTTAAGCCACCACCCCAGCCCCCTGCCCCACATCCATCTTCAGGCCTGTGGCTGGGGGGCTGGGCCTGTGCCATTGTGTGTGCCCGGGTCGGTTGGCATGGGAACTTGGAGCAGGAGGCAGGCGGATCACTAATTGCAATTTGCCAAGCTGAATGTCAGGACCATGATGGAAAAAAAAATCAACATCAAAAGAAATAGGTATTAGCTTCAGCTTGTTGCTGGCTGAGCCACAGCCTGATGCCCACTTCCACTCCCCACCATGGGGAAAAAACTAACCCCACGCCCAGGAGGAGGCCAGGCTGCAGACCAGGCCACAAAGGGCAATCAGGCATCAGCTGCTAGCCAGGAGGAGGGCAAAGCCCAGCAGAGAATGGAGGGCTCGCTTGGCCCCTGTGCCTGTGTACCAGGTGCTGATTGCTTGGCCCTGGCTGTGGATGGACAGTGGGGCAGGTGGCTGTTTTGTGCTCCTGAGACAGAGCCCCGGGGGGGCTAATGTTGAGATGGGTTGCTGCACAGTCCTGTGTCCAGCTAGGTACAAAAATGGGTGAGGTCAAGGAGCTGCTCTCCAAAGGGAACCATTAGCTCTGCCCTGGCCCTGACTTCAGCCATTCACTGGTCTAGGGGAAGAATGCCAATCATAATCCTTCCTGGGACTAATATGTACAAGGGCACCCATTATGCACATGGAATGGTGCCGGCATGCCACCTGCTCTCTCGCTTTAGTCCTCACAAAGAAGCAAACGTTATCATCCCCAATTTACAGATGAGGAAACTGAGACACAGGGGCTTTTTGTGACTAGCCCAAGATCACCTACCCAAGAAATGAACACAGAAGTTGATGCACGCATATGCTAGAGTCACCAAGGGCCAAGAGTGTGCACTTCCTCCCTGCTCTGCATTCAGGACTGTCACTTTGAGAACTTGAAATTGGCCATAGTGGGAATATTTATACTGCAGAAATCAGTAAATGCTACAAATCACAGTTTTTTCCCCCTGGAAAGTGACTTGTAAACATTTACTAGCACACCACTGATTCAGCCCCAGGCTGTTGACTCTTTCCTACTGTATCTATAGGTCTCTCATTCTAGGATCTCACAGATAAGTAAAAGAAAATTAATTGGAAGAACAGACACGGATGCCAAGTTTTTATTTTGTTCAGACAACACATTATTATTACAATCACCATCATTTCATCTAAACAGACTATTTCAACACTAAAATAATTTAGAAGAGCCAAATCTCAGGATAAAGTCGAATTCCTCCCAAGACACACACACTCTTTTCTTCCCTTCCTCCCTCCCACTCTCTCATTCACACTCATACACGCGCACACACACACACTCATGCTCACAAGCACGTATGATCTTCCCACTTCCACTCCCAGACTAAACAGCTCTAGACTCTGCTGTAGGCCACAGGGACTGGTCCACCCATGACACATCAGGACACAACACATCCTCCTGGGATCTAGGGGTGGCTCTAGCCCTTGGTCTGGCACCCTGGGCCCGACGGACAGACCCCAGGCCCCAGGCCCCAGATACATAATGCCAGGGAAAATAAGTTACTCTAATTATTCACCTAAACCAAACCCAATTAGGAAGGCAATATGTATGTCTCAGTATTAAAAAGAACATGATAGAGGCACCTGGGTGGCTCAGTCGGTTAAGCGTCTGACTTTGGCTCAGGTCATGATCTCATGGTCCATGAGTTTGAGTCCCACATTGGGCTCTGTGCTGACAGCTCAGAGCCTGGAGCTTGCTTCAGATTCTGTGTATTCCTCTTGCTCTGTTCCTCCCCAACTCACGCTCTGTCTCTCAAAAATAAATAAATGTTAAAAAAAATAAATAAGTGAAATAAAAAAAAAAGAACATGATAGATAAATCATTTCACTGTCACAGAGAAGAGATTCTGTGGGTTTCAGGGTTTGGCTAGGGTACCAGTGCTGGCTCCAAAGGGTGACAAAAGGGACTAATGAGGCCAGGAGTCAACTATGCACCTATAGAGTTCCTGTCTGAAGGCTGGAGAAACCACCCACCAAGCCAAGGCTAACCTTAGCCAGATACAGTCATACTCTTTCTAGCAGAATGGCATGGGGGATTTGGAAGTATGGGGGATATATCAGGATCCACGGACCTGCTGGGTCAAAGGCAAGCTGACCAAATCTTGTCTGGGCTCCCTTTAGCCTGGGTCCAGGTGCCTAGCTCTGCAACGCTTCCCTGGTCAGACAGTGTTGCCCGTGGGTCACCCTCCCAACAGGGTAGGCCCACCTGCTGGCTCCCTACATCCCTGTGATTTTCCATGCTCTTCATCCAGATGACACTGCTTATCTCCAAGTGTCTCTAAGTGCCAAATTAGCAAGACAGGGAGGAGAGAGAGTGTCTGGGAGGAGGCACGTGCAGCCAGGGGCTGCAGCCCTCAGGATGACTGGCATGGGCAGGAGAGGGAGAGGCTGAGGACAGAGCCTTGTATCCCTGTAACCTCCATGTGCCTGAACCCAGGGAGGTGCAGGCACTGGGCCCCCATTCCATAAGCTAAAAAACTGAGGCCCTTGGCAAGGATGGGTGCGGGGCCACATACTTAGAAAGAAGCCAGACCTGTCCTCCTGGCTCCATCAGCTCCCTGACCCCACCCTTCCAGGACAAGGCAGCTTCTGGGCAGCCTCCTGCACCAGTGGCTGGCTGTGTGACCTGGGGGGAGGGGGAGGATTGAGCTCCGTTCAATTTTTTTTTTAACGTTTATTTATTGAGAGACAGAGAGACACAGAGCGTAAGCAGGGGAGGGGCAGAGAGAGGGGGAGACATAGAATCTGAAGTAGGTTCTAGGCTCTGAGCTGTCGGGCTCTGTGCCCCCCAACGCGGGGCTCGAACTCACAAACTGTGAGATTATGACCTGAGCCGAAGTCAGCTGCCCAACCAACTGAGCCACCCAGGTGCCCCTGGATTGAGCTCCCTTCAAATCTCAGCATTCTGGTCTGTAAATAGGGGAAATGACTGGCTGAATAGTGTCAATGGCCAAATCTACGTGGCAGCCTTGATGTCTGGCATACTTACCAGGCACTCCGGGGGGCTAGAAGCCCATCCAATACAGCCCTCGGTGTTTATAAAATCCCCTAGGAATGCCTGCACTTGGGGAGAAGGATGTGGAGGGAGGCAGTGTAGAAAGGATTCCCCTAATGGCTAAGAGAGGCCAGGAGTGGGCAAAGGGCAGAGGTACACTCGTCCCAGGCCTGGCAGGCTGAGGGCAGGCTGAGGGCAGCCCAGTGGGAAGAAGACGAGGTGCTGCAGGACGCCAGGCCTTGCTCTCCAGGGCACGCTTCAGAACTGAGAAGAGTAAGTGAAAGAAGAGGCCTTGTCACTATCAGGCAAGGGAGCAAGGTCATCCACATGTATGGTGAGGAGCTGGGGATGAGGACCCCCTTTGAAAGGCAGAACCACTGAGACCCCAGTTAGAACCCGGGGGAGGCCCTGGTCAAACTACAGAGCCCACTCTGGGGGCCTCCAGCTCTGAGCTGCACAGGCTCCCCCAGAGGGGAGGGGCAGGGCAGGGGGAGGGGGTAGGAGAAGCCCAGAGAAGGGGAGAGGGGGAGAGGGATGAGGGGAAAAAAGGAAAGAGCCTATGTGCAGATGCAGCAGCACAGATTAAACTGTTGCCAGTTGTTAATTTTATACGCAAAGTTGTTGATCAGAATGTGATTTAATTGTACAGTATAATCCAGGCTTTTGGAATAAATTATGCAGAAAACTCATCTATAATTAAACAAATCAAAAAACCAGAGACAGGTGACACTGCAGGTTTACCCTCGGAGGGCATGGGTGGGTGTGGGCGGCTGGACCCTGCAGAAGGGCAAGGAGGGAAGGAGGCAGGATTTGTTCCAGAGCAGACAGGAGCAGGTCCAGGGAGGCCAAGGCCTAATAGGGGCCTCCCAATATCTGCCTCTGTGGTGTTGTTCTTACCACTGCTATGGAGGCATTTTGCCATCAAAGCCCAGCTGTAGGCTGCCTCCACCAGGCAGACTGCCTGGATAAATCTGGTTCCACTGGATACCGATGAGCAATCTACTGTCCCCCCACTAGCTCAGCAGAGCAGCCATCATGTTGGGGTTGGAGGTGTGCCAAGTGTGGAATTGTAGGTGAAGCGGAAGGGGCAGATGGCGAAACAGAGGACTAGGCTGGGGCAGGTGAGGGGTGTGGGGGAGCAGGCACAGTGGAGGCCACTTGCTGCTAAGGGCATGTGAACCAAACTTGGCAGTGGTGGCAGCCCACAGGTCTCCTGCTTCTCTCATGACAGGCTGGCCAATTATTCTCCCAGCTCTGGGGGAGGCGATGATTTAAAATAAATTGCTATTTAATTATTCTGATTATATTTCAGCTGGCCTGCCACCTCCCACCTCGGTGCCTTCGCAGTCTTCTGAAGGAGAAGGAAGAAAAGATAGGGCAGGAGAAGGGTAGTAAGAAACAGACGGAGAGATACAGACATGAACAAAGCCCAAGAGAGGTGAGCTAGAGGGCCTGTGTCAGGCTGACCCCAGCCCAGGGGAAGATAACTGGTGAGTGGGCAAGGGGGCCACTCCCCACCCTGGCCTAGGTGGCCTGTGTCGGTCCCCCAACAGTCACCCAAAGCTCAGAGAACAGCTGTAGCCTCTGCTGAAGCAGAGCACCAGCCATGGCCAGCCCTCCCCTAGATTACAGCCTTGCTGTAAATAGCAGAAAACTCAAGGCTGCACCCCAGGATTGTGGCACCTCCAGAGCCACCTCTACCAGGGAGTCCTCCCTGACCACTCGGGTGAATGTCCCTCTCCACCTAGACTGAGTGCCAGGATCCAGCCCTGGCTCTTCTGAAGCCTTGAGCCAGATGTGTCCTTTTAGGCCTCAGTTTTCCTATCTGGAAAACGGAGATAAAACTTACCACGTGTCTACTCTCAGGACCCAAAGAAGAGGCAGGTGGACACCAGGGCCCCGTGGAAGGAATGTCAGCAATGATGACTGCCCCACACACTCATGTGCACAGACCCACAGTCCAATCTTCTTCCGCAGACCTGCAGTTCACTAAGCATGGGATTGCTGTGCCTCTTCCTTAGACTGAGGCCTCCAGGTGGGCTGCAGCCCCTCCCTGCACTGCCCTAGAGACCTTGACAGAGGCGTAATCCCTGGGAAGGGCAGGGCCTCCCGTGATCAGAGAAAACTTCCCTTTGCCTGCTCAAGAGAGAAGATGCTTGAGCCTCAAAGGCCTTTTTCAGGGCTCAAAGCCAGTGTATAACCCCTGACCCTGATTCGATCGCAGCCTCCCAAGGATGGCAGAGGGGAAAAGTCTAGCCAAGGTCATTCGCTCCTGAGAGAACAACTGCGCCCAGCTACTCCTGGCCAAGGACATGAGAGCGCCTACAGATGTGGAGGCCAGTCAGCACGGGGTGAGTGGGGAGCATGCTGGACCAGCTGATTCATGGTGGAATGAGGCTCCCCAGCTAGCCACCACCCCTTCAATAGGTAAACTGAGGCAAAGGACTCAAAGAAACTGGCCCATCTTCAACTGATTTGTGATTCAGCTAAAGAAACCCCTATAGTATGGGCAACATAGCACCTGACCCCCTATGCCATCCCCATCCCACCATCCCCAAGCACACAGGGACAAAAGCAGTCCACTTATCACAAGCGATTCTCAGAGACCCGGGGGAGCTGGGGAGGGGTTGGTGCTGCCAAAGCTCGAATTAGTCCAAATCCATCGGCCTCGACTATGTGTATCTTGGGACCCTGCCCAAATACTGCTCCTTAATGAGGTTATTAATTACGGGCTGTCCCTTCCCTATCTTTCCTGGGGAAAAAGCTTTTCCTTCTAGTTGGCTCTCAGCTAGAAGGCAGCAAGACTGTGCCTCCCTCCCTCAGACTAACAGTGAACAATCAGCCAGCTTTAATTAGGGCGCTGGGTCCAGCCCAGTATTTACTCCTAACAGCCTGAGTGGGGGGAGGGCAGGAGAAGACCTGGAGCCAGAGAGCAGCATGGCCCTGGGCTGGGAGCACCAGGCAGCCCACTTGGCCCAGAGAGGGATGGAGAGTATCCAGACTCACACAGCAAATGGTCGCAGACCTCAGCCTCACTCCCCACCATCAGTGCAGGATTAAGGCATACAGGGGCAGCAGCAGTCAGGAAGGACCCATAGACGATGTAGGCCTCAGCCAGAGTTGTTCTGGCTGAGAAGGGGAAAGAGGTTCCCCAGCAGTGGTTAGGAAAGCATGAAGGGTCACCTGAGCCTGACATCAGTTTCTGCCATGGTTAGCTCTGTGACCTTGGTAACATCCTTTCATCTCTCTGGGAGTGAGGTGGTTGTCACACCCACAGTCACGGGGTTCCTGAGCAGGACCCTGCTCACCATACCTGGTCTGGAGTTTTCCAGCAGTAGGGAGAAGAGCCTAAGGGGGACAGCTCCAGCCTCCATGAGAGCAGCCCTTGCAGTACCTGGAGAGTGGCTGGGGAAGGCACCAAGGGGCAGGGAAGGCATGGGGACCCAGGCCAGAGTTCATGTTGGAGGGCCTTGGTGATGGCCTGGGTGGGAAGGAGGAGCTCTGAGGCCATCTTCCCCCCAGCCCCTGTCGTATAACAAGCCCTGCTCTGTGGCCCACATCTAGCCCTGTGCTTCGTCTCTCCAGATCTCTGTTTGTGGTTTGTGTCTCTTTGCCCAAGGAGGAGCGGTCTGAGGCCTCCACAGGCCATCTGGAGACTCATTTCCCAAGGGCTCTAACTGGGGTCTTCCTTCCTGGGGCCTGTGCCTGTGAGTCAGGCATCACAGCGGTGATAGGCCAGGGCTCTCACTGCACTGCCTCGATTCATCTTCAAGTCAGTCGTTCAACCCCACTCCCCAGAGGGGGAAACTGAGGCACAGAGCAACTGAGTGATGTGCCCAAGGTCACATAGCTAATGAATGACAGTCAGGATGACACACACCTCTCCTCAGGACCCCAGTTCTCAAATGTCCAGCTGCTGGTGTCCCATGGCTACCTGGATGTCTAACAGGCCTTTCAAACTGAATGGATCCAAAATCGATTCCCCGACCTCCCTCTGGATCCTCACTCTCCCTTCTCTCCCTCACCACCTACTTCCCTTGACTCAGCTGATGGCAGCTCCCTCTGTTCAGGCCCAAAGCCTCAGGGTGATCTGGAATCTGCTTTCTCTCTATCAGCAAGTCCTGTTCACCACACCTGTACAAAGAGTCCAAATCTTCCCGCTGCCTACCACCTCCCTGGCCCACAGCCTGTCCCGGGTTGCCACCATCTCTCTCTAGGACACATACAGTCGTCAGCTCACCGGTCTTCAGCTTCTGCCCTCACTCTCACCTTTCCTGGTCCGTTCACCTCCATGCACAGCCTGTTGGAATTATGTCCTTCCTCTCTCAACACTATGCTGCAGTTCTATGCCATCACAGGAAGGGCAAAGTCCGTCCAGCGGCCATCCACCCAGTGGTATCCTTGCCCTTGCTCCTCAGGGCACACTGGCCTCCTTGCTGGGGCTTGAATAGACTCCTGTACTCTGTGCACAGGCCTTTGCACATGCTGTTCCCCCTGCCTCGATCGGTCCTTCCTCAGAAGTCCAGGGGGCCCCTCTCTCACTGCCTTCAGGTCTCTGAACACACATCAACTGCTTGGTGAAGTCCACTTTCACACCCCACTTTAAGTGGGCCCCCCAAACAGCAACTGATCTCCACATGCCTCCTGGGGCTACTATGTTAGCTAGCATTGCACCAGACATCCTCTCTTTTGTCTACAGTCCGCCTCTGCCTGGGGCTATGAGCCCTGAGGGAGGAGGCTCTCGTTCTTCAGCAGGGAAGAATAGGCCATTTGCTAAGTGGCTGCACCTCCCCAGAGTCGGGTGACCTCCCCACTACCCTGCCCTACCTTGTGTGCCACAGGAGCAGGCAGGTGGGCTGACAGAAGGCTGCAGAGGGGCTGGAAGCCTAGTGGCTGCTCCAGGGCTGGCCCAGGAGGCCCTCCCTTTCCCTGGCTCCTCTCCGTATGAATTATTAAAGTTCATTTATGATGGGCCTGCCCAGGCCTGTGGCTTCTGTGCATAATTCATGGCTCTCCCAGAAGGGCTGGGCGCTGGAGCAGCCAATTTTTCCAGGAAGCAAAAAGAAAGTGCAGGGAAGGAGTAGCCCAGACCTGGGCTGTCTTCTCCATATCTCTTGTTTTCTTGTCCCATCTGGGGCACCCCAGTGACTCTACCCACCCCTGCCCCATGGTGCCTTCTCCTGCACGCTTGGATTCTGATTCCTAGTGCCTGAGTCCATGGGCTTTGTGCATGCTCATCCATCTCTGTGCCTCAGTTTCCCATCTGTGGACAGATGGAGTTGTGGTTTTCAAACTGCAGTGGCAGTTGGATCATCCACCTCAGCTCCCCTGGTGGGTGAGGATCATGGATCTCCGGGGCACCGACACCCAGGTGTCATTGTTTGTGAATTTCCCAGCAGTTTAGAGCTGGGACACAGCAGTGAACAAGAAGAGTTCAAGAACCAGCTGAGGCCTCTCCAGAGTAAAGCAAAGGGTCCCAGCCAAGGACACAGGGTATCTGCCAGCCACTCTGCCCAGAATCCACCGTCTGCTCCCCAGGCTGGGAGCCACCTGCCCTAGTCACTGGCACAGATCGTGGACATTTTTAGGTCTGCAGTACCTGCTTCTCTCTCCAGCATATTCCCCAGGGAGTCGGGCACAATGGGAAGGTAACCCCTACTCAGGCCCATTTAGCAAATGGATAAACCAATGTTAACAAAGCTGAGTCTTAGGAGGGGGATATATCGCTGCAGCCTCTGTATGCCCATCCCTGTGCTGTCACGGGGGAGCCACATCCAAGCCTGGTCTCAAGAGGTGCACAGTAGGGTTGAAGCATCTGGAGAGGTCACCAGGTGGGTCAGGGAGGAACCCAGCAGCTTCAGCTGCCAATCCCTGCCCCATACCAATAGCTGAAGCCTGACTGGAAGTGGTAACACAGGCTCTATCCATGTGTCACCAACTACTCCAGTCAGATTCTGTGATTCATTCGTCCCCATCTCCCCTCCTGCACATCCTCCCCACCCCCCAAAGTGAGTCAAATCCTCGATGAGCCACAAATAGCTGTCCTCTGTGTGCATCCTTGACATGGCCTCCTGCCTTGAGGAGAACAGAGACCCCCCCCCCCCCCACTCAGGATCCTCTGTTCTTCCTCAGGACAGAGATCTCCCTGTGGAAAATGGCAGGGCCCCGGAGGACATCCAGGTACAGAGACGAGGTGGAGCAAAGACCATAACTAAACCTATCAGGCCCAGCTTTGTTCTCTGGCCTTGTGTCCCTTCACCAAGTCACCTCCACTAGGAAGTCTTCCTGGATTTCCTCCACCCCGTCCCTAACCTATAGTCCTCACCTCATTTTACTGACCCTTGCCTTAACTTGGGGCTGTAGCCTGGTCCCATCACCAAGCTCCCTTCATAGCTTAGCTTGCAGTATGGCAAAGAAGAGTCTTCTGGAAATGCCTCAGGATATATTTACCCAAACTTCCTGCCCTCACCAGACTGATGCCTACCCTGTTCACCTCCTTCAGCAGTGGGAGAGAAGCTGCAGGGCAGGGCTGGGAAAGGGCCTCCCAACTTCAGCAGGTGGCATAACACCAAGGAAAGGACCAGTGATGTGGAGCACTCACTGTATGCTGGATGCTTTGTGTGTGGTTCCCACTGATGTCACACAGCACCCACGGCTAGGCGCAGACCAGTCCAGGCCCACTTCATGGATGAAGACTCTGAGGCCCAGGCGGTGAAGCAACACACTCAAGGCTACACAGCCAGTCTATGCTGAACTGTAATTTGAACCCAGTAAAGTACGGCTCCAGAGACCAGGGCGTGTCTTCTAGGGTCTCCCTAATCTTAAGGTGGATGCCAATGGCCAAGATTTAAAGTAGGAAATAGGGTGCAGATAAGGGCCACCCCCTCATTTACGAACTTTTCCAGCTTGAGAAGGGGCCTGCCCTTACATTCGAGCCCCTACTGCCTCCCCAATAATTGTGAAATTATTCCTTATACCCCTCCAGGGCTGTCCTACCATAGGCATGTTGTCTCAGCACTGTGAAGCCCACGCCCCCTCCAATTCCCCCCTAGAGAGCCTGGACTAGGTTGGAAGGAGGGATGCCCACTTCCTCTGGGATTTGCTTCTTGCTAGCACCTAGCTTCTCAGAGCCTCGAAGCTGCATGTAAATCGAATGTGAGTGCTCAACCCGCCTTGACATGCTTTGGGCTGGTTACTCTCAGGTGCTCTGTGGTGAATCCTTTAGCAATGCAAATCCCCTCTGTGGGCTGCGTGGCATCCAGAGCTGCAGCAAGGAGGGGGATTCAGCAGCCACCTCGGCAAGTGCCCCTCCTTCTGAGGAGCCCCAGGGAGGGGGCCAGGCGGAGAGAAGCCACTCTGCCTGGTGAGCCTGAGTTGTCCTTGGGGCTGGCTTAAGGAGAGCAGGGCTTATTCCTGACAAAATATTCTGCACGTTGTTTCCAGCTTTCCACAAATTCCCCACTAGCTCATGTACTCTCTATTCATTCATTCAGATGGTTACTGGGCCAGGCTGCAGGCTGGGCACTGGGAAGGAAAACAGTGGTGATCAGGGCAGGTGTGAGCCTTGCCATCAGGAGCTTGGAATTCAAGGAGAACAGACATCAGATCTGATCCAGACCCGATGAGTGGAGGGAAGAGGACTCTAGTGATGCATGCCAAGGGCCTGACCCAACCTGGGGGGCTGGCCAGGTGAAGGTGGCACTGCAGAGCTGGTGGGAAGTCCAGACAGAGGGTGCGGCAGGCACAAAGCCCAGGAGCGAGGTGAGCTCTGCCCACAACGAAGTCCCGTGAACACACCCAGACCAGCCACAGGCACCAAGGCAGGCTGCTCTCCCACACAGAGTCCGGCAGAATTCCAACCCCAGGTACGCAGGGAGCACCTCCACGTGCCAGAGGGTGGAGGGTGCTGGGCTACCGACAGCAGGGAGATGAGGGGAGCAGGCCCTCGTGTCCCCCTTGTGCTGACTTGTGGGCCACCCCTGCCACGGCATCTAACCTATGTTTACCAGCCCAGTCCACATGTCCCCAAGGTCCATCTGTGAGAAAGCAGGGTTCAGAGTGGCTACCCATCAACTTTGTGAATTTTATTTAACATGAGGTTTCCTACTACTTGCCCTGCTGGGAGAGGTGCTTAACACACAGCCCCTGCCCTGTGAAAGTTCTCCATCTGGGAAGAGTAGGCCCTGGGCTGCCTGGGTGTGGAAGGACCCAGGGAAGGTGGGCCCTCTGGACAAGGGAGAAAGGGGAACTGGCAGAGAAGTGCTTGGTCTCCTGGGAACTAATTTCATGCACTCATTTGTTCCACAGACTACCCAGTGCCCATTAAAACCTGGCCCTGGTGCAGAGCCTCCTGCCCTGGGCATCCCAACATTGCCAGGTACTTTGCAACCTGTGACCTCCACCCCCACCCTCTGAGCCCCCTGGCTGGGGGCAGCAGGAAGCCGTGAGCCTCCACCATTACACATTAGAGGTGGGGGATAGTATTATTATTTCCATGGCCTAGATGGGGGTTCTACCAGTGAGACCCTCCTGCTGCCACTCCAGTCAGAGGCGCCCACAAGTGCAAAGCACTCACAAGTTTCCTGGTTTTTTTTAACACAGATGCTGTCACTAAAACACCATCTCTTGAGTACGGGGGCAGGTGCTCAAACAGTGTCAGCTAAAAGACTGGACACTCCATCCTCACAACTATAAAATACACGAAACGTGATCCCATTTTAGAGATTAGGAAACTAAGGCACAAAATGACTCAAACAAGGTCGTAAAGGGGGCTTTCTTTGTGACTCACAGCTTCTCCCATCCTTGATTCCGGTCCCCTGGACCAGGCTTTCTAGCAGGCAGCAGGTAAGTGCAGCAAGGCCAGCAGAGTCCATGGCTCTGGCTCCGTCCCTCTGGACGGCCCCATGAAGTCCCCACCCTTCTCCATGTTAGAGTAATGGCTTCCATACGCCACCAATCTGAAAATCCCCTATGAAATTTATTTCCCCCGGCACTGGATCAGGAACCATGGCAATCACACCACTTAATGGCCTCTGGGCTTGTTTCCTGCCACCCCTCTCCAGCTGCTCTGTGCCAGGGAAGTTAGGGCTGTGGGGCCCCAGTCAGGAGCTGTGCACAGCCCAAGGCATCCTGGGTGTTAGGAGGCACTGTCCAGGGGTGCAGCAGCCTGGGGAACACATCAGCAGCACAGGGATGGACACCACCTGGAGCTTCGGGAACTGGGGTTGGATCATATGGATGAGCCCCTCCCTTACCGTGCCCCTGTCCCTTGTCCTTGCCTCCCCACCCCCACCAGTGGCTTTCTCTCAGAGCAAAGTGGGTCCAAGTGCTTTCCCCAGGACCTCCACAGCTCTGAGTGGGGGAGGCCTAGGACCATGGGAATGGCTGCAACCCTGAGAAGGCCTGTCAGAACTCCATCTGGAGAATAAGTCCTGCCCCACCTCCCCCACTACTACCAGAGGTGGTGTCTCCTCACCCCTTGGATGCTGCTTGGAGCGCCAGCCATGCATAGTTATCACTTACTCAGCCTTGCTTCCATTTCTTCTTCACTGACAGTCTCCCATAGACTGTGAGCTCCCGGAGAACAGGCCCAGCATACAGCTAAGCGGACTCGGGCGGGAAGGGGCAGTCAGGAGGTGGGTCCTGAAATTCGGGCAGGCTGTGGAGTGGTCAGCAGAGTAGTTGAGGCAGGACCAAGTGTCAACACAGAGGAGCAGTCAGGAAGGACTGTGGCAGCCAGCTGAGGAGGCCCAGTGATCTCCCTGAGACAGACCATAGACTCTGGCCACTGGCCACATGCATAGGCATCTAGGAACAGCTGGCTTCCACAGGTACCACAACCAGAAGACTCCCCAGAACCAGTATGCCAGCCCCCACCCCCGCCTTCCCTGGGGAAGTACCCTGTGCTGGGTGGGGCGAGGGGGAGGGGTGATCCTGCGTTTACTTTCCTGTCCCTACAGCTATAATTCTCTACCTGGGCTTACCTGGGTGGCTCTGGAAAAATATTGATGCCTAGGCCCTGCCCCTACCCAATTAAATAACATAGCCCCATGGGCTCCTGGACCTACCTCCCCCTCTCCCCCCAGGACAGACCTTGGAGGCAGCCCCTGGGCTGGGGCATCTCCTTGTGAAAGAGCCACAGGAGGGTGCGTGGAGTGGCCTTTGCCTCATGGCACCAGCAAAGCTAGGTCCATATGGAGGTCCTGTCCCAAACAATGTAAAAGCTTTTCCAGCTTCCAAAGACACAACCAGATTTGCCTGCAGACATCTGTGTAGACTCTGTTCAGCAAACATTTATTGGGCACTTGGTATGTGCTAGCCTGGAGCTCCAGCCAAGGACAGGTGGCCACCGCCCCTGACTCTCCCAGGCACAGAGCCTTGAAAGGTAGGCAGCAAAGACTATTGCAAGACAAGAATGGGGGAGCCTTCAGGCAGCCTAGGAAGCCCCTGACCCACAAGGGAAGTCAGGGGAGGCTTCAGGGAACAGTGACTTCCAGTCAAGCACTAAGGGATGGGCAGAGGTCAGCTAGACAACAGGCAGGTCCTGCTTGGAGCTGGCAAGGCCCTTTGCAGCCCATCTGACTGCTCCCTGGCTTACTCCATGATCAGTGCATAGTAGGTGCTTATTAAGCCCCCATGGAAGATGATGGCGCTGTCCTAGTGGTACTCAGTCCTGAGGGCAGAGATCCCCTCCTGTGTCCATTCCTGTGCCCATCAGAAGCAGCCCCCTTGGCTGTGGTCTCCATAGTAGCTACTTACAGAGTAGGACAGAGATGAGAGCAACACAGATGGGGTGACAGGAGAGCATCATCCTCAGCTATGGAAGGATCCATCAATCTGGAGGGTCCCAGGAATGACGATGATACTGAGGCTCAGAGAAGGAGGGAGGGCAGGTGGCTTGCCTAGCCTCCCACAGTGAACTGGACACAGGCCAAGGCTAGGGCAGGGTAGGAGGGCACTGGCAGAAGGAGGAAAGGAGGCCCATACCCTACAGCACAAGCCCCTGAATTTGTGGGCCTGCAGCAGCCAAGGTCTGGCTTAAATACTTGACCTTGCTGCCTGTCTGTCTCCCTCCCTCTGAGTCTTCCATAGGTAAATCTAGGCACCACCAGGGTGGGAGTGGGGGATGGAGCAGGTAGGAGGATGGAGGGTAGGGAGTGGAGTGATGGGGGAATGGAGAGTGAACCTAGCCTGCCCTGCTCCCCCATTCCATGTATGCACAGGGGATCACAGTACCATCGTCAGCTCCCAGCTGGTGAGTGGGAGAAGGCCTCAAAAGGAGATTCAGATCAGAGGAAGCCTTTCTTGGTCTGGAGGACTCACAGCTGTGCCAGTAAAGGCCAGCCCCAGAGAATCCTTTTCTCTCACTGACAGGTGGGGAACAGTGACCAGAGGGGCACCCAATCTAGGAGCAAGACAGAACCCAGGGCTTCTCCCAAGACTTGTGCCCTTGGCTGACTGACTCCTGGACACTGTGCCCAGCCTGGACCCAAGACTGATGCAGACAACAGAGCCCAGAGAGTAGCAGGAAGGGCCAGGGGCAAGGTCATGAGAATGCAGTCTCTTTGGAGCATGGATCTTATCATATCCATCAAGGGAGCCAACCAATGGACACCCAGTCCCCTCTGTAGTTAGCAGGCACAAGTATACCTACTCCACAGCTTCCCCCTCCCCAAACGGGAATCAAGTCTCACAGGCAGCACCCAGCCAAGTTCAGGCCCTCCCCTTGGCCACATCCATGGGTCACTTCCTCAACTCTGCAGCAGTCGGACATGCCCTCTGTCTGCATCTTCTCAGTACACCCACAGCCTCCAAGGACTCGGGGGTACTACAGGCCCAGTGAGACAGCAGGCACCTGTGAAACCATGCCCCAAGGAACTCAGTCTGATAAAAAGAGGCAGCCCTTGGAGAGGAACAGTTGTGAAGAGTGCAGGAGCGTGGGGGCACCCCAAGGGTCCTGTGGTCAGGGGACTGCCTAGAGGAGGTGAGCTACAGAAGGGCTGTGTGAGGCTGTAGCTGGGTGTTCTGAGTACTGGGGTGTGAATCCTGCTTCCATCACTCACTACCTGTGTGATTTCAGCATTACTCAGCCCTGCTGAGCCTCAATTTTTTTTGTCTATGAAATGGGAATCAAAATGGATTAATCTCATTGGATAGGATCCATGAAATATATCACCCAAGGCACAGCTCATAGTGACTGATGATGTAGTTAAAATAACTACTTCCTTAATAAATGTTTCCTTGAGCATGGACAGCCCCCCCCCCTTTCCCTCCCACCTTCTTCCTCACCCCTACTCCACGTTGAGGCCTCTGGTCTGGTCCTGCAGCAGAAATTGCCTTCCTATTTTCCATTACTCCCCGCTTCTTGCTAACAAAACCCAAGTCTGTAAGAATCTCTCCCCACCTCCAGCCCCAAGGTGACCCCATCCTTTGCTCAAGGGTAAATCCTGATTAGCTGGAGCCAATCACAATGCACCTTCCTTATTGCCAGTGATTGGTTTACAGTAGACATGTGACCCAGCACTAACCAATGAGGTGCGAGGGGAAGTTGGCTAGGGGCTTCTGGGCCAGGTTTTCTAGCCTCTTGGGAGGAACCCAAAAACCCCTTTACTCCTATTGTCTGATACCTCTAATGCCTGGAGCTATGGCAGCCATCTTGTTGTCATGAGGGGCTTCAGCCAAGAACAGCCCCACTAAAAATGAGGCCAGCCAGGCAGACTGCAGGTGAAGACTTGGTCCTCAATGACAGGCTAAAGACCCACCTCTGGGCTCCCTGGCAGAAGATAAAGGGACTAATCATGATGGAAAAAGTCATCATGCTGTGGTTGCCACGGTGGATACAAAAGCTGCCTCTTTTCCTTGCAGCCAAATACACTCTTCAGACTTGCCTTTTGAAGGCATAGTGGTCAGCTCCACACCTACTCCATACCAACACAGGGTTGTCAGAGAGGCCCACAGGGGTAGGGAGCCAGAAGAGGGCATCAGTCAGAAGGGCTCTTGGTCTCAGTACTTGGGATGAGCAGACCAGTCCGATTGAGGGATATAGTGAGCAAAGACCAGAGCTCCTACTAGGACCTGCAAGTGGCTCTGCCTGGCTGGAGCCTGGATATTCACAGGGCTAGTGGCCAGAGACAGGAGCCAGCCCAGGCAGTTCCTCAAATGCAAAGTTGGGAAGGAGGGCTCTGCCCATGGCAGGCTTCTGGGTGCAAGGTCATAGTTAACCCTCAGTAGGAGGTACTGCAGCATGCCTAGGGGGTCCAGGAAAGGAAGGGAAGACTCCCAGGTTCTCACCATGCCCACCCGGGCCACAGCTCACAGAGGGAAGGAGAAATGTCCATTTGTGAGAGTCCTCAGCACAGAAGCCTATTTTGCCAGCTCATTTCTCTTTTCTAATAAATGAAGTTGGGGGCAGGGCTGAGGTAGGTTGTTTTGTTGTTTGTTTGTAGGAACCAGTGGCAGCACCAGGCCTGACCTTTAAGGCTTCAAATGCAGCATTTCAGGCAGCGCCGGCAGGCAAAGAACACGGGCTGCAGAGGAAAGTTATCGAGGCTAAAATGCCACGTCAGGCTGGAAACTCGTAGCAGCAGGGACCTCTGCCCATCTCAGGATGGGTGGCCCATTTTTGCCCATCTGGCAACAAAGCTGTCCTTCCTGAGGGTACCCAGAAAGCCCTGCTGACTCTAAAGTGGCATGGGGGCACCAAGGTGTGTCCCAGAGGAAGATCAGGAGCTGGGGCCTCACACCACACAGGCGCCTTGCTCTGTAGGACTTGCCAAAAGAGGCCTCAAATTGCTCCTGCATCCCATGTCAGGGATGTTCTTATTATGAGAACCAGTTGTATGTCATAGTGCAAGGACAGCTAAGTGGGGATCATTCTTTGAGCAGCCTGTATTGAGCACTGGGGACTGGGTCCTGCCCACAGGGTGTGTGCAGCCAGAAGACACAGAGCAGGGGCCGGGGGGTGGGGTCGGGGCGAGGCTCCTCTCTGCAGCCTCAGACAGCAGCTTCCTGGTCTTACAATGGAGGTGTCTGGGTCCCCAGGGACTTCTGTGGCTGGGATATGTCCTTCCCAAGAAAGGGAACCATGCAAGGCCCATACTGCCCAAGGAGATAGTCCCACCCAGGCACCCTGACCCCACAGGAACCCTCACTAGCCCGGCAGGCTCCAGACCCCTTCTCAGTTGCTTCTGCCCTTTGCAGAAGCCTCCTCCTGAAATGCCGAGGACACTGGGCTGTCCCAGCACTGACAACACAGGCCCTGAGAATGCCAGGAAAGCAAAACTAAATAGTTCTCTCGGACATCAGAACCCATCAGATCAGGGGCGGAGCTGAGCTGGGCACACAGCAACCCCAAAGGTCATAGCTCAGCACACGGCACCCAGACAGCTTGCTTATGAAGACTCGGTAGACAAAAATTCATCTTTGAAAGGAAGAGATCTGGCTGCAGATGCCCCAAATAGAGGAACATGTGGAGATTATCAAGCTGAAGGTATTGTACCCCAAATCATGCCCGCAACTGACTGCACAAATATTTTCCTGGGGGTAAGAACCCCAAATCAACAACAGATGCTCCAAAGGATGCCAGTCTCCCTCCCTTCCATGTGCAGATGAGAGGCACCCGCTCCAAGAGGGGAAAAATGCCAGCCCAAGGTCACACAGCAAGGGTTTCCACTCTCCCTGTACCCCAACCTCCATGCTCAACCTCCAGATTCTCCACAAGTGGAGGGCTGTTTGCAAATATGCTTCACTTCACAATGGACTCACCAAGCTTCTCTGAGTCCCAAGTCCTCCAGTGCATCTAAATACCATTCAATTTGCAAAAATTTGAATTACAAGGACACAGCCTGTGTATTTCCTTCACAGACTGTCATCGCGCCAGTTGGTAGATGATCAAACTTTCCAGATCAGCCTTAACTCAGGCTGTTCCTGACATAAAAGTTTGCAAAACACTGGTCCTAACAACCAGGCTGCTTTATTTCCCACTGCCAGCATTTGCCCAGCTCTTGCATTAACTTCAAAGGCAGGTGCAGGAGGGGGCCATTGGGAGCACATTCTGGGTACAGAGAGATAAACCATGCATATGCCTGCACGTACATATGTGCACACATGCACAAACATACCCTCAACTTCGCATTCATATGCACACACACCAACACCTATATACAAATGTGAACGTGGGCATGCACACACACCTGAGCATATGCACACAAACAACATGCAAGCATGTGCACACCGGGGCACACATGTTCACACACACCCAAACACATGTCTTCATATACAAATGGACGTTTACACAAGTGAACACAGCTAACACACATGTGCAAACACATACAAGAGGACACTCTTAGACACTTCCATTCACAAGATTACATGTGCACACAGGCCAAGGCAAAGGCCAAGCACAGGAGGAAAGACCCAAAAGCCACAGTGAGTCTCTGGTGCTCGCAGGGCCCGGCTGTGCAGGGGGGGTCACGGATGATGGGAGAGGTTCCTGGTAGTTGGAGTGCAGACCTAGCTGGACTGAGAATCCTCACAGGTCAGGATCCACATGCCCTCATCATGCACTCTCTGGGGTCAGGCCCATCCCTCAGGACCTTTCCTATCCCAGTCCTTGAGGCACCACAATCAAGGGAACTCTATTTTACAGACAAGGCCCCAAGAGCCAGAGAGCCTGAGGAAGTTCCCAAGGTCACACAGCTGGTGAGAGGTGTGGCAGAGCCTCAGTAGCACCAAGCAGGGGACTCATTCAGAAAGATGTGGCCAGCAGGGAAGGAAGGGGTGGAGGTGGGAGCCAGGGACCCATGATCTCAGGAGGGCAGGGAAGAGAGGCAGAGGGGCAGCTCCTCCCTCTCGTTGCCACTCCTTTCCCCTTCAATTAAGCAGTCCTTACCAAGGTGGGGAGAGCTGGATAATGATCAGCAGGAAAGACTTCCCATGCCCCTCCCTCTCTGCTAAACAATTAGGTTGATTAGAGTTCAAAGTGGGTCAGTCGGAGAAGCAGCTTCAAGACACCCAAGGTGTGGCCAGAGGCCAGTGGGAGGTGCAGGCTCCTCACACTGGAGGAGATGAGGTCTAGCTGGGCTGGGGGTCAGGCCTCACTCCGTGGCTAGAGCACAGTGTGAAGAGGAGTGGGAAGACCCTGAACCTATCTTCTGAGGACACGAATGTCACAGTCAGAAGAGCCCTGGAAGAGAGGAAACTGAGGCCCAGGGGGAGGAAGGGCCTTGTCCAAGGTCACCATCATGCAAGCTACCCAGCTGAGAGGATTGGGCTGGAATTGCCTTTGACAGAGGTCCCCCCAGGACCAGACCCTCAAGTCCCCCATGTGAAGATTCCCTTCACCTAACCCCAGCTAGACAGGGTCTCCTACTCTGTGAGGTCCCCCCCCCCCCCCCCCCCAACAGGCTCAGGCACCAGCACTAGCAGCCGCCTGGAGCCAAGTGGGCCATACCAGCCTCAGAAGGAGAAGACCTAGCTCAGGTGAGAGAGGAACTAGATGGTCCATGAGCAGGATCAGGCCCAGGGAAACCAAACCTGCAGCCTAAGTCCCACAGTGGCAGGGCAGGGCAGAGCAGCCCTGCCCCCAGGTCCTGCCCGCAAAAGGTCAGGCTCAGATTGTGTGGGCCTGAATGACAGCATCTTTGACTCCTTTTCAGTAGCTCCAAGATATCCCCTTGGGGAGTTTGCAAGCCCCCCAGGGGCAACCCAATCCATTGGTGGTCACCTGCAGGGCTAACTCTCCCCCCACCAACCTTAGCCACAGGCAGCTTGGAAGGCTCTTCAGGTTACATAGGACAAGAGAGGAAGGGAAAAGAAAAAAAAGCAAAAACCACATATGCACCTCCCTCTGGGAATATGAATATTGATCCTGTAGCTTCTTGTTTAGACAGTAGGCACCGGAGGAAAAAAAAACAAAAAAACAAAAACCCAACCTGACATGAACAGAAGCTTCCCAGTTGGCTGAAGGAATGTAGCCAGCAGTGGGAAAACCCTCCACCCTTGCCTTTATGGTAGCCTAGACCCTGGTGTTCCCTCCTCCTGCCTGAGGCCCTGAGCCCACTCACTTAAAGACACAGGTCACCAGTTCCCGAGGCAGATCTCAAATCTAGAAGCCTGCAAGGACAGCGGCGGTGTGCGGAAGAGGAAGGAGAAAGAGACCGCCCCCTACCCACAGACAACAACCTGCCAGATGGGACCCATGCCACAGGCCTGCCTACTTTGACTCTCCCAAACCTCCAGCTGCCCTTTGAATAGCTCCCTAGCCCCCCAGATCCCACCTGTCTGTACAGCATGAAAACTTGTAAGATCTATAAGATCTGAGCCCTCTGAAGTCCCCTCAGTGCTCACAAAACTGCCAAGGGACTAGAGGATCCAGCCTCAGGTTTCCATTAACACCCTCATGCCCCTTCTCTCCGGAATCATACTGGAATCTGGAGGGGGTGATGGCATCTTGGCATCGCAAGATAGGAGTCCCTCCTACCCACCCCTCCATTCCAGGCTGTCCTGGCCTATGACTCAAAGCTTTGGAGAAGAGGAAACTCTGAGTCGGGGGGCCCCATGATCACTTGTGTATGTGTGGCAAGGGATGGAAGTAGGATGGCAGTGAAGGCTTGAGCCAAGGAAGGCCCCCTCAAGGATGCCTGAGACCCAGAAGAGCAGAGGGATGGTGTGGGAAAGGTTATAGCTGGAAAGCCTAGGCATGCTTCGTCCAAAGACCTAGGTTTTGGTTCCCTACCCCCAATTTCCTGGGCCCAGTGTTCGGATGTGCCCAGGCCCCTGGCAAGGCAGCTAAGCATCCAACAGATTAGTCCTCTCTCAGTCCTGCCTCCAGAAGTGGTGGGGCTTTGGGCAGCACCTTCATCTTTCTGAGTCAGTCTCCTCATCTGTGGGATGGGCATGAGCACAGTTTCTGAGGTCAAGGTAGTAATGTGGATAAGGGTCTGGCCTGGGTTCATTGAGGGGAGGCCCACCATTAGACTGGTGGTGTCCCCCACCACAGTTAAGCTGGGCTTCAGGGAGTGAGGGAGGGAGGTAGTCCAGTGTCCGTCCTCAAGGAGCTGATACCCCATGTGGGTGGGTACAGCCTAAGCTAGTGGCACAACCCAGAGGCCTCCAGAAGCTGTGGAAACCCCTGAGGAAAGCATGCACTGATGAGAGGACACATGAGCAAAGCAGATAGGAAGACACTCAGCCTATGGGAGCAATATGAAAAGATGGGGGTGGGTGGGTAGGGGTCCGTCAGGCTGTAGCATTAGGGCTTGATGTTAATGTTTACAATAGCTGCCACGGTGCCCACCTGCAGAACCCTTCCTGCCCACCAGAGGCTGCAGCCTCTTGCATGAATTCTCACCACCAGCCTTTTAAGCAGATTCTCTCATCTCAGGGAAACTGAGGCAAGGTCATCCCAATCAAAGGGTCAGCTCTGGAGGCCAATGCTTGAGTCTGCTGGGCCTACACCTAACATCCAGCAAGTCCCCAAACTGCCTTCTCCCCAGGAGCTGGCAGGGTCCACCCATACACATCTGAGGTGCCAAAAGCGGGCAGTGCCCACTTGCACACAGGCAGAAGGGAAAAGGAGGCACTGAGTGTAGAAGTGCTCACTCCACTTGTGAGTCAATCTCTCCTTGGGGACACCAGTGTGACTGAGAATCCAGAGTGACACTCACCCACAGATTATGAGGGGACTCATCTTAAAAGGGCTCCCCCCATCTTATCAGGGGTCAGTCTGACACAGCTGGCTAGGAGGAGGTGCCCAATAAGGGTGGGGCACAGGGGAGACAGCAGCCAAGGGTCTCTCTCTTCCCAAAGCCTCCGCACCAGGAGGAATGTGAGCACTTGGCAGCCCTGCATGCCAGTGGTAGTGGCAGCAGGCTGTGAAGCCTCGCCCCCTCCCTCCTGCAAAAGCTGCGGCAGGTTGTTGGGGAAATGGGGGACCCAGATGTGTGATGTTGCCTCCCTCTAATAGAGAGAGTCACAGGGAGGTGAAGGCGCGGGCTCAGAAGCCCAGACAGACACACGTCACCCACCATTAACCGTAGCTAGACTGACGCATGCCCCGTCGTGGGCACTCAGGAAAAGGAGCACGTACTCCAGCTGTCATTAATCTGCTGGGTGGGTCCAGACCCCTCAGGCTCTCAGTTCCCCACCCACCTGCTGCCAGAGGAAAGGAGGTGCTGGTCAGCATCATCACGGGGGCAGAGTGGGGCTAAGAGGGTGCTGCCAGCCAAGCAGCTCAGCCTGGCGCTCCACCCAGCACTCAGCCAGGGCCCCACAGAGTAGGGGACAGAGAAACCCAGGGATGCTGGAGAACAGGGGACAGAGGTCTCACAAAAGAGGCGGGCAGGACAGGGTGGGCACGGAGCAATGAGAGGGATGGACAAGGAAGTGGAGAAGGAATGGGGGTGGGGGAACCCAAGAAGGGGGTCAGGGAGGGGCCAGGAGACAGCGGGAGAGAGACGCAGGGAGAGGCAAAGCAGTTGCCCTCGGCAGCAGTGGCCATTCACAGCTCACCATTCCCGGCCGTGGGTGAGCGGAATTGGAAACAGGGAAGCAGGTGAAAGAGAGAGTGTGCTCTGACTCCTCCTCCACCAACTTCACCTCCAAACACATGAGTGCACATGTGCACACACATGTACTCGCGTGTGGCCTCCTCCAGGTGGGGTGAGGGAGGCCCCCGCCCCCACCTCAGCCACCAAAACCAAAGCCCTGTCCCCACTCCAGCGGCAACTCCTCTGTCCTCCTTGATCCAGCGGCAGCCTCGGTCCACTTCGCCTAATGGGGAGAGGGCCACGCTGCCACAGCAATTATAGAAACAATGGCTACCGAACCCCAAACCCACACTGGCTTAAAACCCAGAGGCTTGAGGACCCGAGCCCCATCACTCTGCCAGACGCTCATGAGGAAATGATTTCCTGCCTAGGGCCCCCTCCACTGAGGGGTCATCACCTCGGTGCCATGACGCTGAGGCCCCCACTTCCCATCTCAGAAAGCCACCTGTATCAAACTCTCATTCTAGCCTGGCCACACTGACCCAGAAGAGTTCAGGGAGGCCATCCACTCCCAAGCAGCCCCACAGCAGCCGCCTTAGCCTTTCATGTTAGTTCAACAAAAGCCCCCACCAGCTAGCCATGGTCATGCGGGGCCCCTCATTCCATTCCCTCCCCTTCCTCCCTCCAAGGATCAATGGGCATCCGCATCTGCGGGACCAGGGCAGCTGAAGGGCGCTGGCTGTCATGGTAAATCCTGTCTGTCATTGTCACATTAGTCACTTCCCTCTAGACCCTCAGAGCCGCGCAGCCCCCACCCCACCCCCGCTCTCATTCTCTAATTACGGTTTGCAAGACATGTCCCAAACCCTCAAATTAGCTCCAACTCTATCGACAACAGAAGAGTGTCCAGCTGGAAATGTGCTGCTGCCATCACACCCGCCTCATCGTCTTCTTGCTGGGGACAAAGTGACAGGTGTCCACTCTGGTCAGGGTCTCACACTGTCCTTCCAACGGAGACCCATGCAAGCCCAGCAGCCATCTGACCCACTGCAGGTTGCAAGGAGACGGGGCAAGGTGGAAAGAGGTGAAAAGAGACGTCTATTTAAACCTTCATTCAAGGAGCTACGAAATGGCTAGGGGAAAAATATTGTGGCTTGGCTTTAAGGAAAAAAGAACAACAAAAAAATAATGCTTCTGCTCTTTTTAAACATTGTGGTTTAAGTCCGTTTTCATCACGGCAAATCAAAGACAATAATGCACCCAAAAGCCCTGAACTTCCATATGATTCTCCTCTCCCTGCACACCCCCAACACACCCCCAACACACACACACACACACACACACACACACACACACACACACACAATCCAGACGGTTGACAGAGGACACGTCCGTGCGGCACCTGTAATTTGCCAACTGATCACCCGCCTGAGCACAGCCAGGCTGTGTGAGGAAAGAAATGACGAGATGAAGAGACACTCAGAGCAGTGCCTTTCCCGAGTTTGTTTTTCCCTCAACTGGGAGAACCTACAAGCTGGAGTCGGCAAAACCAGGGGCTCCTACCCTTGGGCAGAAATGGTCTAATGACGCAGAGTCAGCCTCTCCCCTTCCCTGAAGCCAGCACCTTCCCCTTGGCCACTAGCAGCCCAGCTACTTATTTCCCAAACCCCAGGCCTGGCTACTGGTGAAGGAGTTCAGGGACAGGTGGCTCCACACTCCTGGAGACAGATAACAGACAACAAGGTGGTCACCATGGCCCAAAGCCACAGGGGCAAGAGGAGTCTGGGCACTGACATAAGTCTGGGGCATGGTGCCCACAGAGATAGCTGTTGTCCTAAAGGCCACATGCACTGAATACCCGCCTCCCACCCCCCAGCCCCAAATACATCTGGCCAAGCTCACCAGAGGAGGATGCCCAAGTTTGCAGGCTCTTGGGGACGGAGAAAAGGCTCAGAAGGACCATGAGAACCAGCAGAAGCTGGCAGGGCCAGGAGATGCTGTTCCCTTGTTGGTAGCAGCAGCAGGGGTGGGCAGGGTTCTCCCTGCCATTCACTTTCGGCCCCCACCCTAGCACCTTCACCTCCCAGTTGGGCTCTCCCGGGGACCCTCTCTTCAGGTGGAGAACAAGGGACACCGACCCCCTCTGTGGCACCGGTCACAACAAGGTGCCTGCATCCTCTGCATCCAGCCATTCCCATCAAAGGAAAAGGGCAGTGAAGACAGGTGTGGAGGTGCCCCCCACCTCTGGTTCAAAAGCGCCAGGTTCCCACTGGGGAGGAAACGTGGGGCAGACGCGCGGCTCCAACTCTGCCGGGCAGGGGTCGCTGGCCGCCCCCTCACCGAACCTCAGGTTTCCCTCTCACCGGGACAGCGCAGGGGAATCCGCTGGCAAACTCGGAACCCCTCACCATATCCCAAGGCTTGCAGATCTTGCTTTGCCCCTTTTGGGGGTTGGGGGGAGAAAGGGCACCGCGGGGGAAGTTTCGCGACGCAGACAGAAGCACCGGGACCACGGCTGCCCGCCCTGTGGTTTTGGGGCCGCCGCCCCCCAGTGCAGCCGGCAGCTGGACCCCAGCGCCCCCGCCCCCGCCCCCGCGCGGGGCGCGGGGAGGGACTGGCGCGTGCCGGGGGGCGGAGGGGCGCGCAGGGCTCGGCCGGGGTCCCGCGGCGGGCCAAGGAGG
Source organism: Panthera uncia (assembly GCF_023721935.1). Lineage (NCBI taxonomy): Eukaryota > Metazoa > Chordata > Mammalia > Carnivora > Felidae > Panthera > Panthera uncia. The sequence goes on from NC_064816.1 coordinate 18,412,674, forward strand.
CCACTTACGTGTGCTGCTGGGGGAAGCTGTAGGCAGAGGCGCCGGGGGCGGCGAGCAGCGGTAGCAGCAGCAGCGGCGGCAATAGCAGCAACAGCGGGCGCGGGGGCCCGGACGGCGGGCGCCGGGCGCCGGGGCCGGGCCGGGGGCCGCGGCCGGGCCAGGGGAGCGCAGTCCGCGCCGGGCCGGGCCGAGAGGCGCCGCAGGTCCGAGCCGGCACCGCCATGTTTCCATTCAAGATGCGGCGCCGCGGGGAGGGGGGGCGGCGGCGGCGGCGGGGTGGGGGGGCGCGGGCGGCGGGCGGCAATCCGGCCTCTCCGCCTCCTCCGCCTTCGTCGCGTGGGGCTTCCGGGGCTGCACCGGCCGCAGCGCCTCTGCGGGCTGCGCGCCGCGATCTCTCCGCGGCGCTGACTCGAAGCGCTCTGAGCGCCCGGTCCGGGACCGGCGCTCAAATAGCGGCCGCCGCCAACCTGCCGGCGCCGCCCTCCCCCTCCTCCCTCCCCGGCCGGCCCGCCCCCGCGCGCCCCCGCCGCGGCCACGCTCCCGCCCGTGCCCGCGCGCCCCTAGTCCCCGCGCGGCCCCGAGCCGGCTGTGCTGGCCCGCGCGGCCGAGCGGAGCCCGTGCGCGCGCGTCCTGCGCCCCAGCCTCTGGCAGACCTCCCAGTGCGCACCTCTGTGCCCCCAGCCTTGGACTCCGTGCCCCTCTCTGCGGCACCCGCGGAAGAGTTCCTGGCCCCGCGACCCCTGGCAGGCGCGTTTGTGACCCTTCTGGGGGCTCGCGACCTTCAACAGGCTGAAGGCCTGGAGTCACAGGTTTAATGGTGGAATGGCAGACTTCAGCCAGTCTAGAGAAGAGGGCAGCGGTGCTAAAAGCACACTCCCAGTGGCTCCTGCTACCTGCAAGAGTCCTGTCTCAGGGGACTTGGATCCCCACGCCCTGAGAGGAAGAAAGGGCCTGCGTCTCCTGGCTCCCTGAGCTCGAACCCAGGTCCAGTTGCACAGTTGTGAGGGACCGAGAATGTCAGGGTGCAGCCCTCTAAAGCCACTCATTTACTTCCCTGGCCTAAGCAGGCCCAGTGTGCAGACCAGCCCCAAACCCCAGGCCCCAAGGCTTCCAGAGCCTGTATTTAGATTCCTCCAGTGCTGGGAAGCTCACTCCTGCTCAATCCAATCATTTCTTGTCCTTAGGTGCCTGGCTCCTCCCTGCTGCAGGGAGAAGGTTGGGGCTGGTGTGGCTTCTGACTCTGCAGCTTGTGGGCCTCTCAGAGCCTCAGTTTCCTCCCTTGTGAATGCTTATGTAGATGCTTAACCCCATTTCTAGAATGAAGTGAGAATGGGAGTGAATTGCTTGGTAGATTGAAACACTCTTGGTTGGGAGAGAACATCTGAGAGATTCACCTGAAGTTGCCCCTGGAACCCTGCCCCTCCCCCTGCAAAGATAGGATGGGAGAAAGCTTCCTGCCAGCCAGGCTTTGGGGCAGGCCTCTATAGCAGTCACTGCCCACAGATTCTGTGCCTAAGATGAGGAATGGGGAACAGTAGCCACCTGGGCAAGAGCCCCCATTTCATGATATCTGGGTGAGCCTCCCATCACCCACTCACAAGTCAGCCTGAGGAGGACTTAATGTTGAGGAGGGAAGAATAGTGGCCCCTGGACTAAGGAGAGCAGAAGTCAGGGGCTGGAAATAAGGCTCAGGATAACACTTACTAGCTCCCCAGTCCTGCCTGGGTTGTCCCACACCTGCCCCACCCTCACAAGCCAGGGCTTGACAAGAGGACAACTTTGAAGTTTCCCCCTCCCCTGACCTGAGTGAGGTTTGCCAACAGGCTCCAAACTCTGAGGCCCCGAAAATATTATCAGGGGAAGGCAGTATGGTAGGCCCCAAGGCCCTGACAGGCCTGGGGCCTGGTGAACAGGAGGGGCATGGTGGACTCTGGGAAGCCAAGCTAGACCAGCTCCACAGGGACAAGCGGGGCTCTCACCAAACAAGATGCCTGATTTTGCCAGATGTCACCACCCCCACCTCTGTATAGGGCAGTCCCGCTAGGCTAGACAGAATGGGGGGGGGG